>NC_057802.1:283527131-283668645 GCF_018294505.1 Triticum aestivum
CCGGCGGGCCGCGGCGGTGCGGGGCGACCGGGCGCTGACGTGGCGTCCTGTGAGTGGGCGAGAGCGGCGGCGGGTTTGCGTCTGGCCGGTACGGACACGTCGGGCGGCGCGGAGGGAAGTGGGTTAGGGTTTGCCTGCGAACGTTTTTCGGGAGGGTCACATATAAATAGGTAGAGGGAGCTAGGAGGCTCCAAATGAGGTGCGGTTTTTGCCCACACGATCGTAATCGAATGACCTAGAGCATGGAAGAGAGTTTGGTGGGTTTTGAGCTGGTTTTGAGGGGGGTTTTGCTGCAACACACAAATGGACTTTGCGGTTACCCGGTTAACCGTTGGAGTACCAAACGACCTCCAAATGGAACAAAACTTGACCGGTGGTCTCCGGGTGGTATACTAAGGCCACTTGACAAGCCTTGGTCCATTCCGAGAACGTTTGACACCCGCACACGAAAGAAAACAAGAGGGGTGCACCGGAGGAGATGGGAGCGCCGGATTGCAAAACGGACAACGGGGAAAATGCTCGGATGCAAGAGACGAACACGTATGCAAATGCAATGCACATGATGACATGATATGAAATGCATGACATGAACAAAATACAAAACGACAAACAAAACCCGACCACGAAGGGAATATCATAGCACATAGCCGAAAATGGCAAGAGTCGGAATTACAAAAATGGAAAGTTACATCCGGGGTGTTACAACACTCCACCACTACGAGAGGATCTCGTCCCGAGATCTAGGACTGAAAGAACTCCGGATAATCGGAACGGAGATGGTCCTCACGTTCCCAGGTGGCTTCCCGGTCGGAATGGTGCGACCACTTCACTTTCAGGAATTTGATTGACTTGTTGCGAGTCTTGCGCTCAGTTTCTTCAAGAATAGCAATGGGGTGCTCATGATAAGACAAATCTTCTTGGAGGTCAATCTCTTCGAAGTTGATAGTGCGCTCAGGCGTCTTGAAGCACTTGCGGAGCTGTGACACGTGGAACACATCGTGCACGTTCGTGAAGTTGGAAGGAAGCTCAAGTTGATAGGCGAGGTCACCTCTTTTGCCAATGATCTTGAAAGGGCCCACGTATCTAGGGGCAAGCTTCCCTTTGATACCGAAGCGACGAGTGCCTTTCATTGGAGAGACGCGGAGGTAGACATGGTCTCCGATCTCGAAAGCCACATCACGGTGCTTACTATCATAGTAACTCTTCTGACGCGATTGCGCGGCTTTGAGATTATCACGGATGACTTTACACATCTCTTCAGCTTCAGTGATTAAGTCATTGCCAAGAAGTTGGCGTTCACCAGTCTCTGACCAATTGAGAGGAGTACGGCACTTTCTGCCATAGAGAATCTTGAATGGGGCCTTGCCCGAACTTGCTTGGAAGCTGTTGTTGTAGGAGAATTCGGCATATGGAAGACAATCTTCCAATTTCATGCCAAAGGAAATGACACAAGCCCTGAGCATATCTTCAAGAATTTGATTGACTCGCTCAACTTGGCCACTAGTTTTAGGATGGAAAGCTGTGGCGAAGCGAATGTTTGTGCCCATGGCCTTCTGGAAGGAATCCCAGAACTTAGAGGTGAAGATGCTTCCACGATCTGAAGAAATCAATTGTGGAATGCCGTGCAAGGAGACAATTCTGGAGGTGTATAGCTCTGCCAACTGAGCTGCTGTGATGGATTCTTTGATTGGAAGGAAATGAGCCACTTTAGAAAGCTTGTCGATGACAACGAAGATAGCATCATTTCCACGCTTGGACTTTGGAAAACCAGTCACGAAGTCCATTTCGATATGATCAAACTTCCATTCTAGGATAGCAAGAGGTTGAAGGAGACCAGCTGGTCGTTGGTGTTCTGCTTTCACTCTTCGACAGACATCACATTCATTCACGAATTGAGCAATTTCTCGCTTCATTCGAGTCCACCAATACGACTACTTGAGGTCATGGTACATCTTCGTACTTCCAGGATGAATGGAAAGGAGAGAATTGTGCGCCTCGTTCATTATGACTTTCCTTAGATCACCTTTAGGAACCACAATCCGGTCCTCGAAGAATAAAGTGTCTCTGTCATCAATGCGATAGCACTTGTACTTGGAAAGACCCTTGTCGATACCACGTTTCACCTTCTTCACCATGGCATCAAGAAGTTGTGCCTCACGAATTTGATCTTCCAAAGTAGGAGAGACTATGAGGTTGGGAAGGAAGCCTTGAGGAACAACTTGGAGATTCAGCTTGCGGAAAGCTTCACAAAGATCCGGTTGGAATGGCTTGAGAATTAAGCTGTTGCAATAAGCCTTCCTGCTTAAAGCATCTGCAATGACATTGGCCTTGCCTGGAGTATATTCAATACTCGGATTGTACTCTTGAATCATTTTGACCCATCGAGTCTGCCTGAGGTTGAGGTTGGGCTGAGTAAAGATATACTTGAGACTCTTGTGATCGGTGAATATGTCCACTTGTCTTCCCAACAAGAGATGTCTCCACGTTATCAATGCGTGGACAACTGCTGCCAACTCAAGATCGTGAGTGGGGTAGTTCTTCTCGTTGGGCTTCAACTGACGAGAGGTATAGGCCACAACTTTCTTCTCTTGCATTAACACAACACCGAGACCTTGGAGAGAAGCATCACAGAAAACTTCAAATGGCTTGGATTCATCAGGAGGAGTTAAGACAGGAGCTGTGACTAATTTCTCTTTGAGAGTGTTGAAAGCAACGTCACACTCAGGAGACCAGACATACTTCACATGCTTCTGGAGGAGGTTGGAAAGAGGCTTTGCAATCTTAGAGAAATTCTCAACGAATCTTCGGCAATAGCTTGCAAGACCAAGAAAACTGCGGAGCTGCTTGACATTCTGAGGAGGTTCCCAATTCACAATTGCGGACACCTTCTCGGGGTTAACAGCGATGCCCTTGGCAGAGATGATGTGACCAAGGAAAAGAACTTCATCAAGCCAAAACTCACATTTTGAGAACTTCGCATAGAATTGATACTCTCTGAGCTTGTCGAGCACCAATCGCAAATGTTTGGCGTGGTCCTTCTTATTCTTGGAGAAAACCAAGATATCATCGAGATACACCAGGACGAATTCATTGGTATAGGGGTTGAAGATGAAATTCATCATCCGAGAGAAAACTGGAGGAGCATTGACAAGGCCGAAAGACACGACAGTATATTCATAAGAACCAAAGCTTGTTCTGAATGCTGTCTTGGGAATATCTTCTTCACGAATGCGAATCTGATGATAACCCATACAAAGGTCAAGCTTCGAGAATACTTTAGCACCTTTGAGTTGCTCGAATAACTCATTGATGTTGGGAAGTGGATACTTGTTCTTGATTGTCTTCTTGTTCAATGGATGGTAGTCGACACAAAGTCGGTCCGTGCCATCCTTCTTCTTGACAAAAAGAACACCACAACCCCATGGAGATGAACTCGGTCTGATCAAACCCAGACGCTCTTATTCATCAAGCTGTTTCTTCAATTCCATCAGCTCGTTGGGTCCAAGCTTGTATGGACGCTTGCAAACGGGTTCGGTGCCAGGCTCTAGTTCGATAACGAACTCAACTTGCCGATGAGGAGGCATACCCGGAAGCTCTTCTGGAAAGACATCTTGATACTCACAAACGACTGGAATTTGAGAGATGGCATTCAATTCGCCCTTCTCATTGAGAGAAAAAACCGAATGGTTTCATCACGAGCGGCATAAATAATCACATCCTCAGAAGAGTGTGTCAATTGAATTTCCCTGGCAGCACAATCAAGTTGAGCCTTGTGCTTAGAAAGCCAGTCCATCCCTAGAATAAGATCAATATCCGAGTCACCAAGAACAACTGGAGAAGAAAGAAATTTATAGTTTCCCATCTTGATGGAAACACCCGGAACCATGGAGCTTGCATTCATGAATTTACCCGGAGTGACAACTGATAACGTTCTAGGCAAATCTTGATAAACCAACTCATGCTTAAATGCAAATGGTCTTGATATGAAAGAAAGCGATGCACGAGTATCAAAAAGAACTTTTGCAGGAATATCATTAACAGGAAGATTACCCATTATCACATCAGTAGATTCCTCCGCTTGAGCTGCATTCATCATGTTCACCTTTGCAGACTTTGGATTATGCTTGACCACCGCATTGCTGGAAGATCTGACAGGAGGAGGAGGAGGCAGACGCCTTTGGTTGAAGCACTTGTTAGCATAGTGACCTTTTTACTGACACTTGTTGCAAGTCACCTCTGAGAGTGGACGGTGATAAGGAGCATTGGACTTTGGAGCTTGATTCTGAGACTTGTTCTGATAGCCAGAGTTGGAAGAACCATGGCCACCTTTGTTCTTCTGCTGGTAAGGCTGGCGAAACGGAGGAGGAGGAGGCAACCAGAACTTCTGTTGCTTAGCAGTCACAAGTGAGGAAGAAGAAGACTGGACTGCGTCTCTGACTCTCTTCTTAGAAGCCTCACACTTGAGCTGAGCAGCCTCTTGCTTCAGTGCCATATTATAGAATTGATCAAACTGAGTAGGCTCAACAAGAACGAGAGCTAACTGCAGATCCTCTCTAAGGCCACCTCTGAAGTGATAGATAATGCTCTTTTCATCAGGAACGTCTTGTTTAGCGAAGCGAGCAAGTTTCTGAAACTGGATGTTGTATTGATACACAGACATGTTGCCTTGCTTGAGATTGCGGAATTCCTCACGCTTGCTCTCAACAACACTTTGTGGAATGTGATGCGCTTTGAAGTCCCGACAGAAGTCAGTCCAAGTGATCACACGACCTTCTCTGGAATCTTTGTATTGCTGAAACCAATCAGCAACTTGGTCCTTGAGCTGGAAAGAAGTGAACTTGACATAGTCCTCAGGCCTGACATTGCTACATTCAAAATACTTGTTGATGTCCATGAGCCAATCATCGGCATCCGTGGCCTCGACACAGTAGCTGAAAGACTTGGGCTGATTCGCGAGAAACTGGTTGAGTGTAGCGAAGTGAGGCTGATTGTTGCCTTGACCTTGATTGCCTTGATTGCCTTGCCCTTGGGTGCGTTCTTGTAAGAGTTGCAGAATCATCTGAGCATTGGCGTTGGTGGCTGCCATGATAGCTTGCCATGCCTCCGGAGGCGGAGGTGGTGGCGGAGGGTTCGCTTGACTCCCTTCATTGCGATCCGGATTCTGACGCGTTGGCGGAGCCATCCTGAAGAGGGTGACATCCGTTAGCATCTTGATAGACAAATAGACAAGTAGAATCAACAGATAGAAATTGCAACATATAGTCTTCACAATAAACATTCGAACGAGGATGAACGAATGAATTCCATAGTAAATCATCACACTTCCATAAGTTGAGAAGCCACTTGAAAAAGATATGGAATCAATATATGATTTCGAAGCAACTCGAATTCCACAATACAAAACAAAACAAAGTATTGGCTTGCAGAATAAGCCGGAACAAACATATGATAGAGATTTCGTCCGAAGTTTTCATGGTGGGGCCCACACGGGCTCGATCGCACAACACCGTCATGTACAAGGCTGTGCACATGACATACGAAGCGTCCCCGAGTCGGCATAGCCAAGGACTCTTTAAGACACTACAAGACCACTGTAAAACCAACCGTGTACAGGCGGACCACTAGACGTCAAACCCCAATCTCATATCATGCGTCTGTCGGAAAGATATCCTAAGTGTCGGGGATATACCCCGCGGTATGACCCGGCCGGAAGTATGACCCGGTCGGACTTGGCGCTTCACCGTGGACCCGCCGGAGGACTGACGACTCACGAGCCTGATGATTCATAGATGGCCCCGATGGCGGGTCAGATAGAAGACAAGGCCCAAGGCCCACAAGGCCGGCTCACGTTTATGATGGGCCGGCTTAAGACGGAAGGCATGAGGAATATTTCCTTTACAAGGAAGCAAGACCCGTACTTGTATCCGACTTGTAATAGAGAATAAGTTAGTTCTAATCCTACTAGGACTCTACATGTAAAGCCGCCTCTCCAACTTATATAAGGAGGGGCAGGGCACCCCAAAGAGGAACAAGAAACAATCTCTAGGCCTAGACACCGAGAGCCGGTTCCCGGCGACTCTCCCGTGATCATAATGACACCTAGCCTCAAATAGCATGTAAGGTTGTTACCGGATGATGTTTCCCGTGGCCCGAAGCTATCTAAATCCTCGTCTTGTGTTGCGTCTCTCGATTCTGCTCAACCCCTCTCAAGGTACCACATAGATGCGTTGGCCTCGCGACTAAGTCATGACACTAAGGACATCTGTCGTGACAAATCCACGACAGTTGGCGCCCACCGTGGGGCCTGTGCACGGTGGTGTTGAGTTTTTGGAGGGATTTTTCCTAGGGTTCGAGAAGCTCGTGATGATCCCGATGATGCAGAGCCGGCGTTGTTCGCTGCGAAGTTTTCTCCCGTTGGCGTGGAAGGATTTACATCGTTGACCAACATTTGGAACAGCATATACGAAATTGGATTAAGAGTTAGGGTTGTATCTGTGTACGCTGCAATACGCGACCAGGCGATTCATCGGACCGGATCAAATTTTGCTGCAAGGCCGTCAAATTTCCTAGTCGCCGAGATGGTTTCTACTATAATCTATTTGGCGAATCGGACACGCTACAAGTCCCAAGGCATCAACTGTGGCTGCTTGTGATATTCTTTATGCGTGAAAACCAACATGTTCATCTACTAGAAGTACTACTTACGTAGAGGCAGTGCTATTGGAGTGCGATAGTTCATATATTTTCGAATCTTCCAATGGTTGTCGAGCGCTGCATCTACTGACCCATCAAGCCGCCACATCAAATCGGCCCGTATCCGAGTCAAACCGGCGCAACTCGCCATCCGGTGAAAGGCCAAAAATCATCTTCCGCTTCTACTATTGGGTCACGCCATGTGTTAGGACAGATACATGCTGAATACGGCCTCTTATGTCTAATTACTCAATACAGCGCATTCTAGTGAAAATTGGACGTGGCGTTTCTCTTGCATATCGGATCAATCTCTAGTTTCTAAAACTACAAGGTCAAAATTGAGGAGTGCTCAGAGCCGGCAAGCTAGGGACTCAGGCTCTGTTTTCATCCCCAAGTCATACCCGCGTCTGCTCTGGTTGGCTTCCACTTCGAGCGCCCGCCGGCCGTCTCAGCTCACTCCGAGTGCCTCCGCAACTGAGGCCCACAGCCATGCCGCCGGGTTGTCCTCGCCAGCGCGTTTTGTTTCAGCTGTCGCGATCGAGCTGTTGTGACTCGCCGCCCTGCTGCTCTAACCGCTGCCGTGACCATGGTTCACATCGATCATGACCTGCCTTGAGCAGCTCCCGGAGAGTCGCCCCGCGACTTCCAAATTGCCGGGATCCAAAATCACCGGTTTACCAATGAGTCGCACGCTACTGTCCGGGTCTCGTTTTTATCGTAACCCGCCAAGTCACTGCCCGTCGCCGGTTTGCCTCTGCCATCGCGTCTGCGGCCTTGCGCGAGCCGGACGTTACAATGCTTGGCCTCCCGTGCGCTGTTCCGAGCCGGCCTTGGCTTCACTTCCACCTTGAGCATGGCCCGGCCGCCTTTGCTGTTGAGTCACCTGCCGGTTTGCCACGAATGCCCCCATCATCGCCGGTTCACTACGAGTTCCTCCGTAGCCACCTACAGGGGGCGTCAGCGAGCCGTAGATTCAAACTACCGCTCCATGAGTCGCCGGTGCCGAGTCGACCCGGATTTGCTGCATCGAACCGCCCCCGTTGCTTCTGTGGCCTCACCTGCCGTTCAGCAATATATCAAGGTTCAGCAATATATGAAGGAGAAGAGCTACGACAGCATCTCGTGAGGTCCTCGAGGGGGTCAGCAAAAAATCCTTTGGATGCATATAAGGACCAAAGTGATAGTACTAAAGGTTATCTACAGATGCCACATACGGATCATCTGCCATACGAACAAATCAGGTGCTATTTTTCTAAACTTTTACTGGTATAATTAAGTATCATCCAAAGCTTTTTTCACGGTATGCTATGCTGTACACAGGTCAATTGACTCATGGCCAAGGTATGATCCGGTCCTCGTGCGCCGGCGTCGGAGGCGACGTATACATCTGCGCCGCCCGTGCCGGGTGCTTAAAGACTTGGAGAATAACCTGGAGGGTTTCTACTTGAACCGCCTGGACCATATTGAGTCGCCGACCAGCTTAAACCGCCTGTGTCGCGATGGATGGATCATCCGTTGTCCGAACAAAAAGCATCGGGTGATATCCGTCCGGTTTGTTTTCATAGAACATATTAATTTTTGTGTGAACAATTACTCTGGCCTATAATATTTTTATGCAGGACGGCTATTAAAAAAAAGGGGTGGTATTACACCGCGGAGGCATGCTCGGTTGTGCCGTGCAGCTTCACGGACACGCGTATCGCGGTCCGGTTTACATCAACGCGCCGGCCGACTCGCCCGTCCGCACCACCTTACGACGCCACGGACGACTCGCCCGTCCGCCCTCGCCGCCAGTTCAAGCGTCCGTGCTGGTTTACAACGCGGAGGACAACTTGCTCGTCCGCACCGGCTTACAACGCCGCGGCCGGCTCATCTATTTTCTCCCGCGGCCGACTCGGCCGTGATTGATTTCAGCTTCACCGTGATGATCATCGACTCCGCGGTGGATAATTTCTGGCCTGACATATCAGGTGAAATCAATCCAGTAAATTTTTATATATTATATATTGTTTTCTTTAAAAAGGAGCAATTACTCTGGCTTGCGATGTTTTTGATGTACGACCATTGTTCACTACATCAACACGATGTGGTTTCCTCGCCCATCCGCGCGGCTTACCGTGCCGGCGATTGACTCGCCCGACCACACCAGTTTACAACGTCGTGACCAACTCATCCGTCTGTACCACCTCTGATGCTACAGTTGTTTTTACCATCTGTCTCTCGCGGCCTGGTCTATATCAACATACCGGGCCACACCCGTCTGCGTGAGCTGATTATTGAGTATGAGCAAGTCACTGCTTGGGAAGCCCGGTTTTTCTTCCAACAAAATTGGAGGCAAATTATCATGTATTATCAGCCGCCGTCTGCACTGGATGGCTCAATGGGCAGGCGCACAAGTCGCCGCCACTATAGTTTGGTTAAACTTCAAACAGCCAGTTGGAAGGAACCATTGGCCGAGTTGCTGACACGGCTCATACGGGATCATTTATAAACCCGCCGCAGTCACCTCAACCTTCTGTGGATTCACATCGTGCTATCAATGCCAATGATATACACCTTCTGCTATGGTCAAATATGGAGAATCTCAATCCAACACCTCAAGTCGTCTTGAGACTCGGGGGCTACGATGGCATGACTCGGGAATTCCGAGTCATTGGAGGGAATGATAACCCGGTTCCGGAGGCTACTACCATATTGATGAAAGTTTAAAGGCCGTCAGAAAATTTCCGGCTTAAAAAGAAGGATT
Source organism: Triticum aestivum (assembly GCF_018294505.1). Classification (NCBI taxonomy): domain Eukaryota; kingdom Viridiplantae; phylum Streptophyta; class Magnoliopsida; order Poales; family Poaceae; genus Triticum; species Triticum aestivum. The sequence continues at coordinate 283,536,571 of NC_057802.1, forward strand.
CCGGTTTAGATCCGGCTCAAGAGACTTGACATCTCACACAAAGCACTGAAGCTTTTAAATATCTGGTTTAAAATCCGGTTCAAGGGAAATTTATCTGCCACAAAGTTTTGAAGCTCTCAAATCCGGTTCAAAATCCGGTTCAAGGTAAATTTGTTTATCACAAAGCTTTGAAACTCCCAATATCCGGTTTTTCCGGTTCAAAAAGAATTTATCTCTCGCAAAAGTTCGAGTTTTCAGGAAAAATTAAAGGGACCAAAAAGAGTGTGTTACAAAGCACAACTCAAATATAGATACCCTGCTTTAATGACCATTGGGAGCTGATCGTATTCGAATTTAGCTTAACCCTTTGGGTGTGACCCTGATCGTATTCGAATCAGAGTCGTTAAGTATTCTCATGATCACTAGGGGGCTTCCTGTTCAAACATAGGTCGTATTCGAACCAAAGAGAACATAGCTGTCGGTACCCTCTTGATCGGCACACTGCCGAGCTCACTAGGGGGCTTCTTGATCGTATTCGAATCATAGCTCAACCCCTCTTGGGAGCCGACGTGGATCGTATTCGAATCAGCATCGTTAAACAAATCTCAAGGTCATTTGGGGGCTTCCTGTTCAAACATAGGTCGTATTCGAACCAAAGAGAACATAGCTGTCGGTACCCTCTTGATCGGCAACGCCAAAGCCACTGGGGGCTATATGATCGTATTCGAATCTTAGCTTAACCCCTTTGGGATGGTTTTCTGATCGTATTCGAATCAGAAACCTCAAAAATTTTGAAGTCTCTTTTTGCAAATAATTTTTGGGATTTTATTTGAAGCTCTTTTGAACACATCTAAAGTGTATATGAGTGGTTTCTATTTAAACCTGGCTTGATTTTCGATGATAAGTCGCCGGCTTATGACAATCATCATCTATGTGGAAGCATTGGCTTCTAAGGATTGGGTTATCACACTTACTGCACAGGTGTCATAAGTCGGCAGTACAATTCAATATCGCAGGTATGATATTGTTTATACATGATTATGTTTAAACCGGCCCTGGCTATGGACTTTAAGCCGCCGGTATGTTTTGAATTGCGCCATTGGAATCATGCGCGTATCAAAGATTGGGTTATCACCCTTATTGTGCAGGTCATATAAACCGTCAATGCAAATTCAATATCACAAGTATGATATTATAGTTATGTTTCAAAGTTATGATTCATAATAGGCTTATCTGTGACTCCTTTTTTACACATCAGTGGTCATATGTAAGATATTATGACCCGCCCTGCGGTAAACCACCAAGGGTTCTTGTGATCTACTTGTGTGCAGGATAAGACTACATTTGGGTAGTTACCCACCCTGGCTTTTGACATTAAGTCGCCAGGGCGTATGTTGTTTAAACTCTGTGCAGGATTTGCAGAACTATGACTTATATAAATGTTTAAGTCCAAGCTCATCATTAAAATCGATGCTTCACAATGATTATCCGTTCTGGATTTTCTCAAAGGCTATAAGCCGTCGGGTTATAAAAATTCCGGCTTACAATGGAGGCGTATTAAATCGCCATCGGCCAAGGGGCCCCGGTATTTAAAACTCTGGATTTACTTATCAACAGATAAGGTATTTGAATCTTCAAATAGCCAAACTTGGCTGGATTTTCACTATGATATTGAATTTGAAGATTTTCACAAACCGGGTTATTCAAATTTTTAATAGCCAACATGGCTGGATTTTTATTATGGTTATCAGTAACTAATATTATGATTGAGGTTTTCAAAGTCGCTTTGGCGCAATGGCTATTATTTTATCAATGGATATGATTTATTCTACAATGAAAGGAATAGTCCCGAGTCACTGCAGGCTTACAACCCGGCACTTGGGGGCTACATTATTCAAATTGAGATTACATTGAATATGCAAAGTCCCATGTCACTGCCAGCATGCACCATGGCACTTGGGGCTAATGCAAAGTCATTTTTTACTCAAACTTATTGAAGACCCGACTCATCACATTCTAAATGAGCCGGCCCTTGGGGGCTACCAATTGCTCCTGTCGAAAATTCAAGGTACACAAGCCTTAATCCATTATATTGAAAGATCCACTATTCAGTTGGTAGAGTACAAAGCTCTTAACCTTGTGGACGTGGGTTCAAGCCTCATGGTGGAGATTACATCATATACTGTTATTATCAATGAATCATATACAAAGTCCCAGCTCGGTAATATCTTACTGACCCGGCCCTTGGGGGCTACACGTTGCTGGTCAAGTTTACATGATCATATTTACAAAGTCCCTGCTCATTATTGCATAATGACCCGGCCCTTGGGGGCTATGCTGGTTGAAGTTTATATGAGCATAAGGCAGTTACAAGTCCCAGGTTGCTGCAAGCATGACAACCCGGCACTTGGGGGCTACATAATATGGAGTATTCAGTTTTTACTAGTGACTGAGATGAACAATATGGATTTCTTCAAAGTGGCAGCATTTATATTGAAGCAAGTCTTAAGCCATCACTTTGTTCTACTCAAGACTTGAGGGCTACAGGTATTATATTATTATCAAAGAAATATTTTCAAATTCTCTGTTTTGAGCAAACTAGATTGACCCGGCGTCACCAATCATTATGACCCTGTTTCTACAACCCGGCATCAATAATCATGAACCGGCGTTGGCAACAATCATGACCCAGAATTATTAGCCTTTATAACCCGACAATGGTGGTAATCATAAACCGGCAAGTTTTTCATCTTCAAGCCGGCTGGATATCAGTTGAATATTTCAAAGACTAATATTTTTGTCAAGTCAGAGCATTGAAGGCCAATTCAAATGGATTCTTTATTTACAAGAGCCAATATCAGCAAATGGGTTATAAAGCTGGCCTATTGACCCGGATATTCCAGGAGAAAATGTCATGGACTCACGGATGATCAGGTGCCGGTTTACAAGAATATTTAACCCGGAGCAGAACCTGTCAAATTTGTTCTTGTGTTTATGTTGCAGGATCAGTTTAACATGGATAAATCCAAATTAAACTGGGGCTAATGTCGGGGATATACCCTGCGGTATGACCCGGCCGGAAGTATGACCCGGTCGGACTTGGCGCTTCACTATGGACCCGCCGGAGGACTGACGACTCACGAGCCTGATGATTCATAGATGGCCCCGATGGCGGGTCAGATAGAAGACAAGGCCCAAGGCCCACAAGGCCGGCTCACGTTTATGATGGGCCGGCTTAAGACGGAAGGCATGAGGAATATTTCCTTTACAAGGAAGCAACACCCGTACTTGTATCCGACTTGTAATAGAGAATAAGTTAGTTCTAATCCTACTAGGACTCTACATGTAAAGCCGCCTCTCCAACTTATATAAGGAGGAGCAGGGCACCCCAAAGAGGAACAAGAAACAATCTCTAGGCCTAGACACCGAGAGCCGGTTCCCGGCGACTCTCCCGTGATCATAATGACACCTAGCCTCAAATAGCATGTAAGGTTGTTACCGGATGATGTTTCCCGGGGCCCGAAGCTATCTAAATCCTCGTCTTGTGTTGCGTCTCTCGATTCCGCTCAACCCCTCTCAAGGTACCACATAGATGCGTTGGCCTCGCGACTAAGTCATGACACTAAGGACATCTGCCGTGACAAATCCACGACACTAAGGCTACTAGAATTCCCACTTATAAACTCCCGAAACTTTATGGTTATGCAATCTGGTGTTGGGGATACAGGGGACACAAAATATATCACCCAAACTAGCAATCCCTAGATCCAGTTGTATCCATCCGTCAACACATAACCAAGAAACCTTCGGAAATCGTTTACCTCAACCTTCGAAAAGCATCCGTTATACGAGTTATGACAATACTCCCGAACTCCCGCCCCAGTACTGGGTGGCGTCGAGGTGATCTCACCAACAACTGCATAAAAGAGATTTCGATGTCGGCGAAACTCAGGTATTCCAGAACTGCAACGATAAAATTGTGACGACAACACCTCGGAGCTCAACTCCCCGGGACACTGCCACAACCCCTAAATGTCAGGAGGCACCAAGAACAATGTTCTCGTCACAAAACCATCGGAACGATTCCAAGATACCCGCGTGATCCTAAAATTTTTTTTTTGGTGAAATTTGAGGAGAGACTAGTCAAAACTTCTACGTTAGGAGACCTCACCAGAGCGACGAAGGGACTGAGGAGTAAAAAGAATCCTACTCTCCGATATATATAATCCTAAGACTCAAAACATTTTTGTTCTAGACTCAACAACGCCAGTGATTCGATCAAGCAGGGGGGCTCCTAAGTCGGGGATGGCTCTAATACCAACTTGTAACGCCCACGATGCGGCTATATCTCCCACGTGTCGAGGCACGACTTAGAGGCATAACCGCATAGTGGTTTTGTCGCAAGAAGGGTCATCTTCACACAATCCCATGTAATGAACAAGAATGGGATAAAGAGTTGGCTTACAATCGCCACTTCACACAATACATAAATATAATCCATACATCATCCAAAATACTCACATAGACCGACTACGGTGAAGATCCAAATGAAAATAAGATAACCCCAAATGCTAGATCCCCGATCGTCCCAACTGGGCTCCACTACTGATCATCAGGAAAAGACACATAGTAAAGACCACGTTCCTCATCGAACTCCCACTTGAGATCGATCCCATCATCTGCGCTGGCATCGTCGGCACCTGCAACTGTTTTGGTAGAATCTGTGAGTCACGGGGACTCAGCAATCTCACACCCGCGAGATCAAGACTATTTAAGCTTATAGGAAAGGAAGGTGTAATGAGGTGGAGCTGCAGCGGCAATAAGCATATATGGTGGCTAACATACGCAAATGAGAGCGAGAAGAGAAGCAACGGAACGGTCGTCATCTAGAAATGACCAAGAAGTGATCCTAAACTCCTACTTACGTCATTCATAACTCAAACCGTGTTCACTTCCCGGACTCCGCCGAGAAGAGACCATCACGGCTACACACACAGTTGATGTATTTTAACTGGGTCAAGTGACAAATTCTCTACAACCGGACATTAAAAAATTCCCATCTGCCTCATAACCGCGGGCACGGCTTTCGAAAGATAATACCCTGCAGGGGTGTCCCAACTTAGCCCATCATAAGCTCTCACGGTCAACGAAGGATAAACCTTCTCCCGGAAAGACCCAATCAGTCTCGGAATCCCGGTTTACAAGACATTTCGACAATGGTAAAACAAGACCAGCAAAGCCCCCGAATGTGCCGACAAATCCCGATAGGAGCTGCACATATCTCGTTCTCAGGGCACAACGGATGAGCCAGACGTCGTGTTGGCATAGACCCTGGTTGCCCAGGGGGCGCCGGACATCGCTTGGTTTGGGCCAGCACTCGAAGGAGCACTGGTCCAGGGTTAAAATAAAGATGACCCTCGGGCTCGCGAAAACCCGGGGGAAAAGGCTTAGGTGGCAAATGGTAAAACCAAGGTTGGGCCTTGCTGGAGGAGTTTTATTCAAGGCGAACTGTCAAGGGGGTCCCATAAATCACCCGACCGTGTAAGGAACGCAAACTCAAGGAACATAATACCGGTAAGACAGAAAACTAAGGCGGCAAGAGTGGAACAAAACACCAGGCATAAGGCCGAGCCTTCCACCCTTTACCAAATATATAGATGCATTAATATAATAAGAGATATTGTGATATCCCAACATATCCATGTTCCGACATAGAACAAACTTCAACTTCACCTGCAACTAGCAACGCTATAAGAAGGGCTGAGCAAAAGCGGTAACTTAGCCAAACAACGGTTTGCTAGGAAAGGATGGTTAGAGGCTAACATGGAAATATGGGAGGCATGATATAGCAAGTGATAGGTAGCGCAGCATGGCAATAGAGCGAACAACTAGCAAAGCAAAGATAGAAGTGATTTCAAGGGGTGGTCATCTTGCCTGCAAGGTTCTCAGAGTTGTCGAAAGCTTGATCCTCGTAAGCGTACTCAACAGGTTCCTCATTCACGAACTCATCTCCCGGCTCTACCCAAGACAAGAACACAAGCAACGGAACCACAATCAATCACGAGAAATGCACAAGCAACATGATGCAAAACATGTATGATATGCGATGCATATGCGTGCTCCGGAAGGAAAATGATGAACAAGGCAGTAACTTGGCAAACCAAGCATGCCACTGGAAAGATGGGATGATTTTGGTCGAAATCGATATAAAGATCACCGGAAACGGATGCACGGTTTGCAAATGGCAAGCAAAACAAGAATGACACGAATCTGCGATTAACAGCATGGTAGCACTTAAAATGCAACAAGCAACAACGCTACAGCACTCCAACATAGCAACAAAGCATATGGCAGTAATCTACAGGAGATGCTTGACAAAAGATGAACACTGAGCTACGGCTAGATCACAACATATCAAGCTCACACAAGCATGGCAAAAGTGCAAAAGGTAACAGGTTCACAGACTTGGTGAAATTACTGGACATGGCAGAAAACAGCATCATGTAGCAATGTTCAGAGCACGAAATCAACATGCTACAGGAACTTAACATAGCAAAGCATGGCATGGCAGAATTCTACTAAATGCATATGACAAAAGTCCCTTAGTGACCATAAGCCAAAAAGGACCAGAAGATATATGATGGCAACCATGTAAACATAGCAAGTTTTGTTATCAGGTTTCAGACTTGGCAGAAAACAGAGCATGGCAGAAATAATAATATGAAGGCCTCTTTGTGAGCTTGATGCACTCACTACAGAGCAATGCATGACAAAACAAGCATACCTACAGCAAGATGGCATGTTTATGAAGCTATCCATGGCAAGAACAAAAGCATAGCATGTATGGATCAACTACAACAAGCTTGGCAAAAATGAATATCATGTTAAGAATCTGCCAGAAATATTTTATAGCAAAAGTAGAGCAAGATTGAGTCATGCTATGGCCTCCATAATTGCAAACAAGGGCAGGGATGGATCAATTAGAACTATATCCACAAATCATCCTTACTGAACATCTCCAAAATATGGATGGATCTCTCTGTAGCATCAAGTTTACAAGGCAACAAAATAACAGCAGACGGACAGAAAATACCAAGTCTCTGAAATCAGAAACATTATGGAGCCTAGTTTGCATGCTTGTGCTAGTCACCACAATGATCACAAAAATACAAGGAATACACCACTGGAAAGATGGCATGGCATACAATAAAACACATGTAGAGCTCATGCCCATAAGATGCACAGATTAAATGATACAAAAATAACAAATCTCCAAGTTCTGCTAGGAACCAGCAGATAACAGCAACTAGCACTCTTGCAACAGAGATTTGGGCATCAAGATGGCCTCTAATGAACCTGGTACAATTGAACAAAATGTAGAGCATTACGAGACAAACAATTTGACATATTACACGCGTGAAACGGAGCTATATGCAAAGAGTTGTGCAATGTTGATCAGGGGCACATGCTGTAAGATGATGAAGACTTGGAGAAAAATCGGGGGTCGAGGAGAAAGTCAACGCACGCAGTTGACCCGATCCAGAACGAGGAAGAGCTCGAGGGAGAAGCTCCCGTGCGGCGGCGCGGGCGGCTCGCCGGAGAGGACGGTGCGGTGGTCGGAGGGAGAGGCGAGGAGGAGCTCGGGCGCCGGAGGGGAGGCCGGAGACAAGCGCGACGGCGGAGACGACGGCGGCGGCGGGCGCGCGGGCCGGGGAGGGCCCCGAACGGGCCGGCGGGCCGCGGCGGCGCGGGGCGACCGGGTTCTGACGTGGCGTCTTGTGAGTGGGCGAGAGCGGGGGTGGGTTTGCGTCCGGCCGGTACGGACACGTCCGGCGGCGCGGAGGGAAGTGGGTTAGGGTTTGCCTGCGAACGTTTTTCGGGAGGGTCACATATAAATAGGTAGAGGGAGCGAGGAGGCTCCAAATGAGGTGCGGTTTTCGCCCACACGATCGTGATCGAACTGCCTAGAGCATGGAAGAGAGTTTGGTGGGTTTTGGGCTGGTTTTGAGGGGGGTTTTGCTGCAACACACAAATGGACTTTGCGGTTACCCGGTTAACCGTTGGAGTACCAAACGACCTCCAAATGGAGCGAAACTTGACCGGTGGTCTCCGGGTGGTATACTAAGGCCACTTGACAAGCCTCGGTCCATTCCGAGAACGTTTGACACCCGCACACGAAAGAAAACAAGAGGGGTGCGCCGGAGGAGATGGGAGCGCCGGATTGCAAAACGGACAACGGGGAAAATGCTCGGATGCAAGAGACGAACACGTATGCAAATGCAATGCACATGATGACATGATATGAAATGCATGACATGAACAAAATACAAAACGACAAACAAAACCCGACCACGAAGGGAATATCATAGCACATAGCCGAAAATGGCAAGAGTCGGAGTTACAAAAATGGAAAGTTACATCCGGGGTGTTACAAGCTTGCCGGGGTCGAGGATGTTGATCCGTCTCCTTGCCCTTAAATGGCTTGGCAAAAACGCGTGTGTAGCTTGCGAACCAAAGAAAGGACTGGAAAGGACGGAAAGACACACACCCGACCTCTATGCTAGGGGTTAGTTGCCGCCGGGCACTATCAACCCTACCAAAGAGAGAGACTTAACCTAGCATGCATGCTAAAACTTAGGGCGCCAGCGCTTCATTTATTTATGCTCAGGGTCTCTGCCTGGCTCTGTACAAAGGGTTACATGCCTTGTCGGCAAGTCTTGTACAAAAGGTGGTTTGCCGGGAGGCCCGACAACCGCGCCTCATGGGTAAAACTTACGAAGATGTTCGATGTTCCAGGAGTTGCTCACTGGGATACCATCTTCGGTCTCCAGGCGGACTGCGCCAGGCCTGGTGACTCATATTACCCGATAAGGGCCTTCCTCATATACAAACTTGCGGTGAAGCCAGTATTTACAAGAAAGTGAGTGGAGCACTACAGCATTTCTGATAAGTATATGTGAATGACATATTGTTGATCGGAAATAATGTAGAATTATTCTGCAAAGCATAAAGGAGTGTTTGAAAGGAGTTTTTCCAAAGAAAGACCTCGATGAAGCTGCTTACATATTGAGCATCAAGATCTATAGAGATAGATCAAGACGCTTGATAAGTTTTTTTCAATGAGTACATACCTTAACAAGATTTTGAAGTAGTTCAAAATAGAACAGTCAAAGAAAGAGTTCTTGCCTATGTTACAAGGTGTGAAATTGAGTAAGACTCAAAGCCCGACCACGGCAGAAGATAGAAAGAGAATGAAAGTCATTCCCTATGCCTTGGCCATAGGTTCTATAAAGTATGCCATGCTATGTACCAGATCTATTGTATACCCTACACTGATTTTGTCAAGGGAGTACAATAGTCATCTAGGAGTAGATCACTGGACAGCAGTCAAAATTATCCTTAGTGGAGTAAGGATATGTTTCTCGATTATGGAAGTGACAAAAGGTTCGTCGTAAAGGGTTACGTCGATGCAAGTTTTGACACTAATCTAGATGACTCTAAGTCTCTGTCTAGATACATATTGAAAGTGGGAGCAATTAGCTAGAGTAGCTCCGTGCAGAGCATTGTAGACATAGAAATTTGCAAAATACTTACGGATCTGAATGTGACAGACCCGTTGACTAAAATTATCTCACAATCAAAACATGATCACACCTTAGTACTCTTTGGGTGTTAATCACATAGCGATGTGAACTAGATTATTGACTCTAGTAAACCCTTTGGGTGTTGGTCACATGACGATGTGAACTATGGGTGTTAATCACATGGTGATGTGAACTATTGATGTTAAATCACATGGCGATGTGAACTAGATTATTGACTCTAGTGCAAGTGGGAGACTGAAGGAAATATGCCCTAGAGGCAATAATAAAGTATTATTTATTTCCTTATATCATGATAAATGTTTATTATTCATGCTAGAATTGTATTAACCGGAAACATAATACATGTGTGAATACATAGACAAACAGAGTGTCACTAGTATGCCTCTACTTGACTAGCTCGTTAATCAAAGATGGTTATGTTTCCTAGCCATAGACATGAGTTGTCATTTGATTAACGGGATCACCTCATTAGGAGAATGACGTGATTGACTTGACCCATTCCGTTAGCTTAGCACTCGATCGTTTAGTATGTTGCTATTGCTTTCTTCATGACTTATACATGTTCCTATGACTATGAGATTATGCAACTCCCGTTTACCGGAGGAACACTTTGTGTGCTACCAAACGTCACAACGTAACTGGGTGATTATAAAGTTGCTCTACAGGTGTCTCCAAAGGTACTTGTTGGGTTGGCGTATTTCGAGATTAGGATTTGTCACTCCGATTGTCGGAGAGGTATCTCTGGGCCCACTCGGTAATGCACATCACTATAAGCCTTGCAAGCATTGTGACTAATGAGTTAGTTGCGGGATGATGTATTACGGAATGAGTAAAGAGCCTTGCCGGGAACGAGATTGAACTAGGTATCGAGATACCGACGATCGAATCTCGGGCAAGTAACATACCGATGACAAAGGGAACAACGTATGTTGTTATGCGGTCTGACCGATAAAGATCTTCGTAGAATATGTAGGAACCAATATGAGCATCCAGGTTCCGCTATTGGTTATTGACCGGAGAGGTGTCTCGGTCATGTCTACATAGTTCTCGAACCCGTAGGGTCCGCACGCTTAAAGTTACGATGACAGTTATATTATGAGTTTATATGTTTTGATGTAATGAAGGTTGTTCGGAGTCCCGGATGTGATCACAGACATGACGAGGAGTCTCGAAATGGTCGAGACATAAAGATTGATATATTGGAAGCCTATGTTTGGACATCGGAAGTGTTCCGGGTGAAATCGGGATTTTTCCGGAGTACCGGGAGGTTACCGGAACCCCCCGGTAACTTAATGGGCCTTAGTGGGCCTAGGTGGAAGAGAGGAGAGGAGGCTAGGGCAGGGCCGCTCCCCCTTCCCCCCCAGTCCGAATAGGACAAGGAGAGAGGGGCAGCGCCCCCCTTCCTTCCTCCCCTCCACCTCTTCCCTTCTTCCACTCCTAGTCCAACAAGGAAAGGGGGGAGTCCTACTCCCGGTAGGAGTAGGACTCCTCCTGGCGCGCCACACCTCCTAGGCCGGCGGCCTCCCCCTTGCTCCTTTATATACGGGGGCAGGGGGGCACCTCTAGCCACACAATTGATATACGATATTTTAGCCGTGTGCGGTGCCCCCCTCCACCATATTACACCTCGATAATATCATTGCGGAGCTTAGGCGAAGCCCTGCGTCGGTAGAACATCATCATCGTCACCACGCCGTCGTGCTGACGAAACTCTCCCTCAACACTCGGTTGGATCGGAGTTCGAGGGACGTCATCGAGCTGAACGTGTGCTGAACTCGGAGGTGCCGTGCGTTCGGTACTTGATCGGTCGGATCGTGAAGACGTACGACTACATCAACCGCGTTGTGATAACGCTTCCGCTTTCGTTCTACGAGGGTACGTGGACAACACTCTTCCCTCTCGTTGCTATGCATCACCATGATCTTGCGTGTGCGTAGGAAATTTTTTGAAATTACTACGTTCCCCAACACTTCCCACTTTGGTGTCAACTTGTTGGAATTCTTGACCGACTGAACGCGCCGAAGAACAAGGTCTCCTTCGTCAAGACTTTGGGCATGAACCTTGCGGCTATGGTAGCAGCGCAAGGCTTGCTGGTAGCATGCAGCTCGCACAGCTGCCCGAAGACGATCTTCCTCAAGGAGCATCGCGTCATCTTGCCGCAACTACTCTTGCTCAAGCACGTCATAAGTGAGCACTCGAGGTGACCCGTATGTGAGTTCCGTGGGGAGAACTGCTTCTACCCCGTATACCAGGGCAAAGGGTGTCTGGGCTGTGGCTCGATTTCGCGTCGTTCCGATCGACCAAAGAACCGCCGGCAACTCATCAATCCAGTGCCTTCCACACTTGTGCAGCCTGTCAAAGGCCTTTGTCCTCAGGCCTCGCAGTACTTCAGCATTTGCCCTCTCCGGTTGGCCGTTGCTCCGAGGGTGTGCCACTGAAGCGAAACAGACCTTGCTACCGAGGTCCTGGATGTATTGCATGAAGGTGCGGCTTGCGAACTGCGTGTCATTGTCAGTGATGACCCTGTTCGGCACACCAAAACGGAAAAGTAGCCCCTTGAAGAACTTGACGGCTGACTGTGTTGTCACCTTCCTCACTACTTCCACTTCGGTCCACTTTGTGAACTTGTCGATCGCGACGTACAAGTACTCAAAGCCCCCGACAACACAGGGGAAAGGGCCCAGTATGTCGAGTGTAACGCCCCGAGACCGACGCTCCAGATGCCTTCCATGTTTTTCGTTATCGTCGCGTGTATTATTTGTTTGTTGCATTCATCATCGCATCATACGCATTGCATCCGCTTGTATTCGTAAAACCCGTAGTCATTCGCAGTTGCCGCTTCTTCCTCCTCTTTGTTGACCTCTCTCAGACACCCCTCTCATGCGCGTCCAAACTTCCCCGAACCCGACCCGTGCAGTCGTGACCGATGGGCTCGGATCATCCCCAAACATCCCTAAAACATCTTCAGTTTCTCTTTTGGCCTACCTAACCTATTCAGCTCCGACCGTCCGATTTTGATCGGATCATCCAAAATCCTCCCTACTCTCTACATTCTAGTATATATAGCAGTCCACCCTAGTCCAACCCTAAAATCTAGCTCCCTTGTCCCATCACCCGCCGCCACCTTCCAAATCCTCCTCGGGATCCCTCCCGATCCACCCCCCTACCTCCATCGTTTTCCCCAATGGCCCAACCAGGGCACCGCCTGCTCGATCCGCGGGAGAGGAGCTCCTCCATGCTCGACCTCGCCTCAATCCAGCAGCACGACAGCTCCCCAGCACTCGGCCTCGTCTTCTCACGCGGCCAGCCACCTCGACGGTGACCTCCAGGACCACCGCCGCTAGCGACCTCGACCACCACGCCATTCCCTGCCCCCTTCCCCGTTCTCTTTGCTGAAGCTCTCTCTATCTCACCCGTCTCCCTCTCTCTCTGATGCGTCCACAGGAGGAGCATCACCCTCGCCGGAGCAAGCGCGTCCCCAAATCTGGACCTCTCCGATGCCTCCTCGCCGGATCTAGTCGTCCCCGGCTCGTCGAACCCCGCCGAGCCGCTCGCCCCTGTTGGCATGGCCGCCGGTGACCGGAGCCGTGTGTCCTCTCCTTCCCGTCCAGGCCGTCCCCGTCGCCAAGTCCGTCTTCGAGCCCAGACGCCGCCTTGGAGCTTCTGCGCTGCTGCGCCAAGTCCCTCTGCTCGTTCCTGCAAAGTCCCGCCGCCGCGCCCTTGTTCCTCTGCTGCAGCCCGCGCCATCCTCGGCGAGCAAGCCGCCAGCAGCGCCGCAGCCGTCCTCGTCCACGCACTCGAGGCGTCGAGCGAGGACCTCGCCGGCTCGATCTCCTGCTTCCTTCACCCGCGCGTCGCCAAGGCCCAGTGCAGGCCGCATCCGCTCCTCCTCACTTCGTCCGTCCCCGCCGGAGTCGCGCTAAGTTCCCCTGCATCGCGCGTGCGTTGACCGCGTCTCTACATCGCTCGCCTGCCTCGTCCTCCTTTGCATCAAGCCACGACCCAGCCCCGTTAACCGCGACCGCTCCATGCGCAGGCCCAGCTCCCTTCGCCCGTGAGGCCCAGCTCCGCGCGCGCCTGTAGGCCCAATGTGAGCAGCTCCCCAACCCAGATCCCAGATTCAGCCCGATTGTGTTTTTTTCCTCTCCAGCGAATTTGTCTATTATTCCAGAGACTGCAGTTTTACAGAAAAACCCTCATGTTCATACATGTAATAACTAATTAACCATACATCGGTTCAAAATGTTTTATATATGTAAAATGCCTAGAATTTCATCTAGTTTCATAATATGCCACTTTCATCTATGTTAAAAATGTTTAAACTTGCTGTTTGATTAAATTTGCTTAAATGCCATGCTAAAATGCTTTATTTCATAGCTAAATAACCGTAGCTCCAAATTTAATCAACTTTATATGCAAATGGGGCGAAAAATGCATAGTTTAACATGGTGCCATTACTTTGCATGTTTAACAACTCTAAAATATGGTTTTAGGCATAACAGTACCAAATCTAAATTTTGCACATGGGGATTTTCCGGAATTGTTGTTTGTTGTTTCCGGCCTCATTTAAACGTGCCTAGATAGCTACTTTACTTATGCCTCACCTCTTGCCATGTTTATCAACATTTAATATTGTTGGGTACATAAAGAGAGAGAACTAAATAAAGGAATGTGGTGTTTCGTCAATATGCAACTCGTTGCATATTGAGCTCCACTTAACTTGTAGTATTGTTTGTTGCACTTTGTCTTGCCATGCCATGCTCATTAAATCGGACATGCATCATACTTAATTGTGCATCATGCCATGTCTATGTGATGTTTGTTTACCATGTTGTTTGCTTCTTTCCGGTTGTGCTCCTTCTCGATAGTTCCAGTTACGTTGAGATTGTGAGGACCCGTTCGACTACGTTGGTTTGTCTTCTTCATGGACTCGTTCATCTTCCTAGCGGGATTTCAGGCAAGATGACCATTACCCTCGATATCACTTCTATCTTCGCTTTGCTAGTTGTCCGCTCTATCGCTATGCTTGCACTACCTACCACTTGTTTATCATGCCTCCAATATTGCCATGTCAAGCCTCTAACCATCCTTTCCTAGCAAACCGTTTTTTGGCTAAGTTACCGCTTTTGCTCAGCCCTTCTTATAGCGTTGCTAGTTGCAGGTGAATATGAAGTTGGTTCCATGTTGGAACATGGATTTGTTGGGATATCACAATATATCTTATTTAATTAATGCATCTATATACTTGGTAAAGGGTGGAGGCTCGGCCTTATGCCTGGTGTTTTGTTTCACTCTTGCCGCCCTAGTTTCCGTCATATCGGTGTTATGTTCCTTGATTTTGCGTTCCTTACGCGGTTGGGGATTTATGGGACCCCCTTGATAGTTCGCTTTGAATAAAACTCCTCCAGCAAGGCCCAACCTTGGTTTTACATTTGCCTACCTAAGCCTTTCCCTTGGGTTTTCGCGAGCCTGAGGGTCATCTTTATTTTAACCCCCCTGGGCCAGTGCTCCTCTGAGTGTTGGTCCGAGCCGAGCAGCCTGCGGGGCTACCTCGGGGAATCTCGAGGCCTGGTTTTACTCGTAGCTTGACTCATCCAGTGTGCCCTGAGAACGAGATATGTGCAGCTCCTATCGGGATTTGTCGGCACATTCGGGCGGTCTTGCTGGTCTTGTTTTACCATTGTCGAAATGTCTTGTAACCGGGATTCCGAGACTGGTCGGGTCTTCCCGGGAGAAGGAATATCCTTCGTTGATCGTGAGAGCTTGTGATGGGCTAAGTTGGGACACCCCTGCAGGGTATAAACTTTCGAAATCTTAGCACGCGGTTACGTGGTAGATGGGAATTTGTTAATGTCCGGTTGTAGAGAACTTGGCACTTAACTTAATTAAAATGCAGCAACCGCGTGTGTAGCCGTGATGGTCTCTTTTCGGTGGAGTCCGGGAAGTGAACACGGTTTGGGTTATGTATGAACGTAAGTAGTTTCAGGATCACTTCTTGATCACTTCTAGCTTCTCGACCGTTGCGTTGCTTCTCTTCTCGCTCTTATTTTCGTATGTTAGCCACCATATTTGCTTAGTGCTTGCTGCAGCTCCACCTCATTACTCCTTTCCTACCCATAAGCTTAAATAGTCTTGATCTCGCGGGTGTGAGATTGCTGAGTCCTCGTGACTCACAGATTCTACCAAAACAGTTGCAGGTGCCGTTGATACCAGTGCAGGTAACGCAACCGAGCTCAAGTGGGAGTTCGACGAGGACCTTGGTCGTTACTATGTTTCGTTTCCTGATGATCAGTAGTGGAGCCCAGCTGGGACAATTGGGGGTCTAGCATTTGGGGTTATCTTCTTTTCATTTGGATTTGACTGTAGTCGATCTATGTGTGTATTTTGAATGATGTGTGAACTTAATAATGTATTGTGTGAAGTGGCGATTGTAAGCCAACACTCTTTATCCCATTCTTGTTCATTACATGGGATTGTGCGAAGATGAGGCTTCTTGCGACAAAACCTACAATGCGGTTATGCCTCTAAGTCGTGCCTCGACACGTGAGAGATATAGCTGCATCGTGGGCGTTACATCGAGCCCCCAGACCGAGAATGGCCAGGAGAGAGGGATTGTTTGAAGGGCTTGAGCTGGTTGATGAAGCTTCCTCAAGTGGAACGGACATGCTTCACACTTGGTTACTAGCGTGGCTGCATCCTGGAGGGCCTGGGCCAAAAGAGACCTTGCCGGTATGCCTTACTGGCAAGGGCACTTGACCCTATGTGGGAACCACACATACCTCCATGTATTTCTGCCAACAGCTATAGTCGTCCTCTTGAGGAATGCACTTTAGCATGACACCGTTTGGTCTCCTTCTGTACAGGGTATCATCCACAAACTGGTACATGTTGGACCGACGGGCTACTCTTTCTGCTTCTTCTGCTCCTCAGGGAGTTCTCCTGTTTGGAGGAAACGGACGGTGGGCTGCGCCCATGCCGGAGCCTGGGGCTCAACGGCAAGGACCAAAGGCACATCTTCGGCCGCAGGGGCAGCTGCCTCTACGGTCAGGGCCTGGGGCCTGGTCGGAGGTAGTTGCCCCTTGGCAAGCTTGGTGTGCCCGGCAAACTCCTTGCCGGCGGCTCCTGGGAGCTCGGCGGGAAGGTACTTGCCGGGGCTTGTCTTCCTTCGCTTGTTCTGCCCTGCTGATGGCTCTACGGATGGCTGAATTAACTGAAGTACAAAGGTACCTGGTTCCACAGGCAACTTGAGGGCAGCGCGTTTCGACAGGTCGTCGGCAATGCTGTTCTCCGCTCGGGGAACATGCTCTGCTTGTAGGCTGTCGAAACGTTCTTCCAACTTCCTCACTTCATTCACGTAGGCCTCCATCAGCGGGCTCTGGTAATCCTTCTTGACTTGCTTGACGACGAGCTGCGAATCACCTCTGATGATGAGCTTCTTGATTCCGAGGTCTGCCGCGATCCTGAGACTGGCAAGCAACCCCTCGTACTCCGCTGTATTGTTCGTTGATTTCTCCCGGGGAAAGTGCATCTGGATTACGTACTTGAGGTTCTCTCCGGTGGGTGCGACGAGTAGCACGCCAGCACCATCACCTTGGAGTGAGAAAGATCCGTCAAAGTACATAATCCACTCACTGCTCGTCTCCTTGCCGGGAAGGGCGGCCTCTTGAATCTCGTTGTTGGGCGTTGCGGTCCACTCTGCTATGAACTCTGCCAAAGCTCGGCTCTTGATCTTTGAAGTACTTTCAAACCTGAGGCCAAAGCTCGACAGCTCCAATGCCCACTCCACAATCCTCCCTGTCGCATCCGGGTTGTGCAAAATCCGTTGCAAAGGGAGGCGGGTGACGACGGTGATCTCGTGTGCTTGGAAATAGTGGCGTGACTTTCTCGAGGCCATGAGGAGGCCGAAAAGAAGCTTCTGCATTCCAGAATATCTTGATCTAGCCCCCCTGCAAGAGGGAACTGACAAAATACACTGGGTGCTGCACCATCTTCTTCTTCTGTTCCACTTCGCCCATCCGCTCAGACTCTGCCTCGCCGAGACCGGGCCTTGCCGGGGGTTCTGGTTTGGCGGCATCAGGCTCTGCCGGGGAGGACCCCGGCCCGCCATCCGTCGGCTCTGCTGCAACTGCTGCTTCTCCCTCAAGTTCCCTCTACATCAGTAGCGCAACACTGACCACTTGATTCGTTGCTGCGAAGTACAGTAGCAACAGATCCCGTGGTTTAGGCGCGACTAGTACTGGCGTGGAGGAGAGGTACCTCTTCAAATCTTGCAGTGCTGCCTCTGCCTCCGGAGTCCATTTTAATGGACCCACCTTTTTCAAAACCTTGAAAAAGGGGAGGGCGCGCTCAACAGATTTGGCGATGAACCTACTCAGGGCAGCAGCGCAGCCGGCGAGTGTGCGGACGTCTTTGACCTGTTTCGGTGCCTCAATCTGCTCGATCGCCTTCATCTTGTCGGGATTTGCTTCGATTCCGCGTTGAGATACAAAGAACCCAAGAAGTTTGCCGGAGGGGACACCGAACACGCACTTCTCTGGGTTGAGCTTGAGGTTGATCTTGCGCAGATTCGTGAATGTTTCTTCCTAATCTTGCACGAGCGTGGCCCTGTCCTTGGTTTTGACCACTATGTCATCCATATAAGCTTCCATATTTCTATGTAGCTGGGGCTCAAAACCAATCTGGACTGCTCGGGCAAACATTGAACCAGCGCTTTTCAACCCGAAAGGCATTCGTACAAAATAGTACGTACCACATGGGGTGATGAACGCGGTCTTCTCTTCGTCTTCCTTCATCATGAAGATCTGGTGGTACCCTGAATAGCCATCGAGGAATGACAGCAGGTCACACCCGGCAGTGGAGTCTACAATCTGGTTGATGTGTGGCAGAGGGAAAGGATCCTTTTGGACAGGCTTTATTAATGTCTGTGTAGTCAATACACAGCCTCCATTCCCATTCGCCTTACGCACCACCACCGGATTGGCCAACCACGTGGGGTGGAGTACTCCTCTTACCAGGCCTGCTGCCTCCAACTTCCTGATCTCTTCAATGATGAACTCTTGTCGCTCCAAAGCTTGCTTCCTGACCTTCTGCTTGACGGGCCGTGCATGAGGACAGACAGTAAGATGGTGCTCAATCACCTCCCTGGGAACGCCGGGGATGTCAGATGCTTGCCACGCAAATACATCAACATTCGCCTACAGGAAGGTGACGAGCGCACTTTCCTATTTGCTGTCGAGGGTGGAGCTTATAGTGAAAGCCCCGCCCGTGCCGTCCTCCTTCACGAGCACCTTCTTGGTTTCTGGTGGTGCAGCCTTGGACTTCTTGCTCTTGCCGGTGGTGCTCTCTGGCACGTCCTCCACGGGAGCACAGCACTTCGAAGAGGTGCGCTTGCTGGAGTGGGTGCAAGAGGTCTTGCCGGCCATCTTCCTTCCCGGGGCTTCAGCGGCAGGAGCAAGTGCCCTGGAGGCAGTTGCTGCAACTGCCTCTCGGTAGAGTTGGTTGGCGCAGATGAGCGCGTCTTTCTTGTCAGAGGGGACGGTGATGATGGTCAGCGGCCCCGGCATCTTCAATGTGTAGTAGGCGTAGTGTGACGCAGCCATGAACTTAGCCAGCGCCGGGCGGCCAAGGATCCCATTGTACTGCAGGGGGATCTCGGCAGCATAAAAAACGATCTTCTCCGTCCTGTAGTTCAGCTCGCCTCCGAACATAACGGGCAGCGTGATTTTACCTTTCGGATGACTCCTTCCCGGGTTGACCCCTTGGAACATGCCCGTCTCCTCGAGGTCTCCATCCGGAATCTGCAACTTCTTGATCACAGCGGGTGATATCAGATTCAGACCGGTCCCACCGTCAACCAGCACTTTGGTCACCTTGACGACAAACAACGGAAAACACCCGACCGTAGTTGTGTGATGAGGGTGATCCTCGGTGTCAAAAATGATGGGCGTGCGGGACCACTTCAGTGGCTTCTGGGCATCGAATGACGGCTCCGCCGCTGTGACCTCACGCGCCCACTGCTTCAGCCGGTTATGTGAGGTGTGCAACGAGGCGCCACCGTCGACGCACATGGCCTCTGTAGCCTTCTGGAACTCGTGCTCGCCGGACTTGTCATCCTCGTCATGATCATCATCTTCCTCTTTCTTGTCGCGGCCCCGAGAGGGCCTCTCTTGTTGGTTATCTTTACCGTGATGACCCCCTTGGCCGCCACGCTTCTTGCCAGACCCCTCGGCACCATCCTGACCCTTCTCCTTGTCCCACCTTTCATATTCAGCCTTCTGCTTTTCTGCAAGCAGCTCAACCTGTCGGTAGTTCTAGAGGTCATGGCCCCTGGTGCGATGGATCTTGCAGTACTGCTTCTCGGAGCCTCCTTGCTTGCCGGAAGCCACCAAGGCCAGGCAGGCGGCACACCCGACAACCTCCTTGCCGGGGTCGTCAGCCTTGGCCTTTTTGGCGGCGCCGGGCTCGCCGGATCCCTCGACGGCAAGCACAATCTTGCCCTTACGCTTCCTGTTGCGGTGCCGACCTTTCTTCATCCGGGCGGCGGCGTCTTCGTCTGTGGAGTCGGTTTCCACAGTGGCGTCTTCGCCGGGGTACTTCCTCCCTTCTTCAGCTCGAGCACATCTATCGGCCAGAACATAGAGTTCGGCCACATCCTTGACCTTGTTCATTGCCAACTCTTCACGCATCTTGCGATTGCGCACGTTCTGATGGAACGCGCTGATGACAGCGGCGAGATGAACATCTGGGATGAACCTCTGTATGTACTTGCGTAGGTTTTCACCTTCTTTCTGGGGGATGATATGCAAATCGCTTGCCTGGCCATGAGCTTGGTGGCCTCCAGTGAAGGCGCCAACAAACTCATGACACAAATCCGACCAAGAATAAATGGAATCCACTGGCAAGTGCATCAACCATGACATGACGTTGTGTTTGAGTGCCAACGGGAAGTAATTGGCAAGCACCTTATCGTCGCGAGCTCTAGCAGCTTGCATCGCAATTGTGTAGATGCCGAGGAACTCCGACGGGTGGGTCTTGCCGTTGTACTTCTCGCCAACATCGGTCTTGAACGTGCGGTGGGAGGGCCACTGGAACTGCCGCAGCTCTCGGGTAAAGGCCGGAGAATCCACCTCGTAAGGCAGGTCGCCAGGGCCCCCCGACGCTGGGTGGCCCATAGTAGGCCTCGCACGCCGATCTGACTGATGGTGCGTCTCCCATCGTCGTTCGATGGTAGTTCGAGTGTGAAAGCACAACTGCTCCCTGGGTGATTTTGGTAATTAATGTCAACATATCTCTTGTTGGACTAATGCTTCTACCTAGTATGTTTCAGATAAGTTCAACAATGGAGTGGCTTGGACAAGAGGATTTGGAACCCCTTCAAGATGCTAAGGACAAAGGATTGGCTCAAGCTCAAAGCTCAGGACTCTACATTTTCTATTTAGTGATCCAAGATCACATTGAGTTCATAGGAAAAGCCAATACTATTAAGAAGGGATGAGGTGTTGCTTAATGGCTTGCTTGCTCAAAGTGCTTAGTGATATGCTCCAAATCCCTCAACCATTTTCTCACTTCCACATATGTCCTAATCCAAAAAGTCCAGCTCGGCCCCACAGATTCTTTCCATCCGGAGCCACCGAGTTCAGTTGACATAGCCACTGCCAGAAACCCTAATCAGTTCGGTCTCACCGATGGGATCTCGGTCTCGCCGAGATGGGCTTGCAAACTCTCTGTTGTCTGTTGCAATAGTTTCGGTCCCACTGAGATTTGCAACCGCCACACTGAGTTTGCTTGGCCAACATTCTGTTTCACTTATTACCCAAATCGGTCCCACCGAGTTTGAGTAATCGGTCAAACCGAGTTTTGGATTTACCCTAACCCTAGCACATCGTTCCCACCGAGTTGATCAAGTCGGTCCCACCGAAATGCCTAACGGTCACATTATGAACCAAATCGGTCCGACCGAGTTCTCTGAATCGGTCCGATCGAGTTCTCTGAATCGGTCCCACCGAGTTTGGTGATTTGTGTGTAACGGTTAGATTTTGTGTGGAGGCTATATATACCCCTCCACCCACTCTTCATTCGTGGAGAGAGCCATCAGAACATGCCTACACTTCCAATACATATTTTCTGAGAGAGAACCACCTACACTTGTGTTGAGGTCAAGATATTCCATTCCAACCACATAATTCTTGATCTCTAGCCTTCCCCAAGTTGCTTTCCACTCAAATCTTCTTTCTACCAAATCCAATTCTATGAGAGAGAGTTGAGTGTTGGGGAGACTATCATTTGAAGCACAAGAGCAAGGAGTTCATCATCAACACACCATTTGTTACTTCTTGGAGAGTGGTGTCTCCTAGATTGGCTAGGTGTCACTTGGGAGCCTCCGACAAGATTGTGGAGTTGAACCAAGGAGATTGTAAGGGCAAGGAGATCGCCTACTTCGGGAAGATCTACCCTAGTGAGGCAAGTCCTTCGTGGGCGACGGCCATGGTTGGATAGACAAGGTTGCTTCTTCGTGGACCCTTCGTGGGTGGAGCCCTCCGTGGACTCGCGCAACCGTTACCCTTCATGGGTTGAAGTCTCCATCAACGTGGATGTACGATAGCACCACCTATCGGAACCACGGATAAAAAATCTCTGTGTCTCCAAATTGCGTTTGCACACTCCAATCCCATCTCTTTACATTCTTGCAACTTGCATGCTTTACTTTCCGCTGCTCATATACTTTTTGTATGCTTGCATGTTTGCTTGATATGTATTGTGAATGTTTAAACTTGTGCTCAAACTCCACATCAACTAAAGGAAATTAAAAACTGCAACTTTTCTTGATTAGAGGCTATTCACCCCCCCCCCCTCTAGACACCTCTTCTCGATCCTTTCAATTGGTATCAGAGCATTGGTTTCCATTGCCTTGGTTTAAACACATTTGGAGGAAGATGGATATGTCTACTTTGGGGAGTCTTAGACGTAGAGTGCCTATTCTTGATGGAGAATATTTTCATGAGTGGAAAAATGAAATGCTTGAGATTTTCAGTGAATATCATTTGAACAAGTACATTACTAGCCCTTGTGCACCTCATATTGATCCCTTGCATCCCACACCCGAAGAGGATCTTGACATGATTCGCAATCTTAGAACTATCAATCTTATCATAAGTGGATTGCCCAAAAATTTGATTGCTAGTTTGCCTACTCTTGATTGTGCCTATACTATATGGAGATTTCTTGAGGAACGAATTCCAGATTATTCCTTGAAAAATTTAGACGAAATTCTCCATAAGTCTATTGCCTTGAGTAAGATGAATTCTAGTGATCCTAGCTTTGGTGATTTTTTATTTGAGCTTACCAATCTCATGCATGCCATAGGAGATGCTGGGATCATTAGCAATATCATTTCCGAAGCTATTAGAATCCATAAAGATAACCATAGAAGTGATCATTTATCTAATGAATTACCGTCTCTAGGAATTGATCAATCACAAGATGATGTTGAGCATGGATACTATGATGAGGACGATGATAGTGTCTATGATCTTGATGATGCGATGAGACACTTTGGTCTTATGGCAAATCTTCGCGGCTACATGGCTGGAGGAAAGGAATGGGTTCTTGATAGTGGATGTACTGATCATATGACCGGAGATAAAGATATGTTCCATGAGCTTGCTAAAAACGACGGCCCTCGAAAATATGTCACTTTTGGTGATAACTCAAAGGGTAAGGTGGTTGGCCTCGGTAAGGTAGCCATCTCACATGATAGCTCCATACAGAATGTCATGCTCATTGAATCTCTTGGGTACAATTTACTTTCAGTTTCTAGACTTGCTGATTTCGGTTTCAATGTCCTATTCACTGAAGTAGATTGCCAAGTGTTTCGTAGAGACAATCGGAAAATGGTCTTTACCGGTATACGTAGAGGTGATCTTTACATTGTTGATTTCACTAAAAAGGCTCAACCTAGAACTTGCTTAATTGCTAAATCTTCTAAGGGTTGGCTGTGGCATAGAAGGCTAGGTCATGTGGGTATGCGAAATCTTGATAAGCTTATAAAAGGTGATCATATCCTTGGAGTAAAAGATGTCATATTTGACAAGGATAGACTTTGTAGTGCTTGTCAGGCAGGGAAACAAGTTGGAGGAAGTCATCGCGCGAAGAACATCATGACCACGAGAAGACCACTCGAGCTACTTCACATGGATCTCTTTGGTCCAAATGCCTACAAGATTCTCGGCGGTAACTCGTTTGGACTAGTCATAGTTGATGATTTTTTAAGATTTACGTGGGTGTTCTTTCTTGATGACAAATCGCAGGTCCAAAAGATCTTTAAAAACTTCGCTAGGAAGGCCCAAAATCAATTTGACGTAAAGATCAAGAAGGTTCGGAGCGACAATGGAACGGAGTTCAAGAACGCAAATGTGGATACCTTTCTTGACGAAGAGGGGATTTCACATGTGTTCTCGGCTACGTACACACCTCAACAAAATGGAGGAGGAAGAACTGGACTCTTATTGAGATGGCAAGAACGATGCTTGATGAGTACAAGACTCCAAAACATTTTTGGGCGGAAGCAGTTGAGATAGCTTGTCATGCAACAAACCGCTTGTATCTTCACAAGCTACTCGGCAAGACGGCATACGAGCTCCTCACCGGTAACAAACCCCAAGTTGGATACTTTCAAGTATTTGGCTCAAAATGCTAC
The DNA here is from genome assembly GCF_018294505.1 of Triticum aestivum. Taxonomy (NCBI): domain Eukaryota; kingdom Viridiplantae; phylum Streptophyta; class Magnoliopsida; order Poales; family Poaceae; genus Triticum; species Triticum aestivum. The sequence goes on from NC_057802.1 coordinate 283,560,850, forward strand.
ATCCTTCATAAGCATCGTCGTTCTAAATTTGCTCCTAAATCTCATGAAGGTTTCCTACTTGGTTATGGCTCAAACTCTCACACTTACCGTGTCTACAACAATTTCACCCGAAAGGTTGAGGAGACGGTAGATGTGAAGTTTGATGAATCTAATGGCTCGCAAGTAGAGCAACTGCCAATTGATGTAGGGGACAGAGACCCTTCGGAAGCAATCCAAGATTTTTCTATTGGCAAGATTCGTCCAACGGAGGTGAAGGAGAGTACCTCGTCAGTCCAAGTGGAAGCTTCTACCTCACGACAAGGTGAACCAAGAATTGATATGGAAGCATCCACAAGTGGGACACACCAAGACGAAGAAAACGAGGAAGCACACCAAGATGAATATCAACAACCTCCTTCTCCACCACGACAAGAGAATGACAACGCCAACAATGAAGAAGGCCAAGAAGAAGAACAAGATGAAGAAGATGTTCCACCCCGAGCCAAGCCAAAGCTTCCACGAGTTCGAGCAAGAATCGCCAAAGATCATCCCGTCGAGCAAATCTACAATGATATCCAAACCGGGAGAATCACTCGCTCTAAAACTCGTTTAGCTAACTTTTGTGAACATTACTCATTCATCTCTAGCATTGAACCTATGAAGGTTGAAGAAGCATTGGAAGATCCAGATTGGATTAACGCTATGCATGAAGAGCTACACAACTTTGAGAGAAATCGAGTATGGACATTGGTTGAGAAGCCCGACAACAACCACAACATCATTGGTACCAAATGGGTGTTCCGCAACAAGCAAGATGAAGATGGTCAAGTCGTCCGCAACAAAGCACGCCTAGTCGCCCAAGGCTACACTCAAGTCGAAGGTATGGACTATGGTGAGACATATGCTCCCGTTGCTAGACTTGAGTCCATTCGCATCTTACTTGCTTATGCTAATCACCATGATATCACCTTGTACCAAATGGACATTAAAAGTGCTTTTCTAAATGGTGAAATTGAGGAGGAACTTTATGTTAAGCAACCTCCCGGCTTTGTCAATCCTAAGAAACCCAATCATGTCTACAAACTTCACAAAGCCCTTTATGGTCTTAAACAAGCTCCTAGAGCATGGTATAAATGCTTGACCAAGTTCCTTATTGAAAAAGGCTTTGAAATTGGTAAAATTGATTCTACCCTTTTTACTAAAAGGGTCAATGGAGAGCTATTTGTGTGGCAAATTTATGTTGATGATATTATATTTGGTTCGACTAACCCTCATTTTAGTGAGAAGTTTGGAAAGCTAATGTCGGAGAAGTTTGAGATGTCTATGATGAGTGAACTCAAATTCTTTCTCGGTTTGCAAATCAAGCAAACTAAGGAAGGTACCTTTGTCTCTCAAACAAAGCACACCAAGGACTTATTCAGGAAGTTCAATATGCAAGAATGCAAAGGTATGACTACACCCATTCCTACTAGTGGACATCTCGATTTGACCAAAGATGGTGAACCGGTTGATCAAAAAGTTTACCGCTCTATGATTGGTTCATTGTTATATCTATGTGCCTCTCGTCCGATATTATGCTAAGTGTGTGCATGTGTGCACGATATCAAGCGGCACCTAAAGAATGTCATCTTAAGGCTGTGAAAAGGATAGTGAGATACTTAATACATACACCAAATTTTGGCATTTGGTATCCTAAGAGGTCTTCCTTTGATCTTGTTGGCTACTCCGATTCGGACTATGCCGGAGACAAGGTTGATAGAAAGTCCACTTCAGGTACTTGTCAATTTCTTGGTAGATCTCTTGTGTCTTGGTCCTCCAAGAAACAAAACTCGGTATCCTTATCCACCGCCGAAGCGGAATACATTGCCGCTGGTTCATGTTGTGCTCAATTACTTTGGATGACCCAAACTCTTAAAGATTATGGGATATATGTGAAACATGTTCCATTGCTGTGTGACAATGAAAGTGCTATTAAGATTGCTCACAATCCCGTGCAACATTCTCGAACTAAACATATTGAAGTTCGTCATCATTTCATTCGAGACCATGTTGCCAAAGGGGACATTAATCTTAAGCATGTTCGCACCGATAAGCAATTAGCGGATATATTTACCAAACCGCTTGATGAGAAAGTCTTTTGCCGTTTGAGAGGTGAATTGAACATCATTGATGCTTCAAACTTGGAGTAGGAACTCCATTTGGATACATGCAAGGCATGAGTCTTTGACTAATCCTTGATATTTCTTTCATGATGCTATCTATATGTCTTGGATACTTTTGCACCCTTGCATGCTATCTAACCCTTGTAGGTACTTGGATGAAACTAAATCCATGAGATTGCAACTAACTCACATCTTGAGCAATCTCTACATCACCAAGTCTCTATACAATGGTGGTTGAAGTCAAGGAAGCACAAAACCCCTCAAATATATCCTTTGACTCATTCTATGTTAAATTTTATGATTGTCATTTTGGATACACAAGTGCTCTTCCTTGCAATTCTAACCCATGTTGGAAGATTAACTCAAACTCCAAGTGGTGCTCCCAACTCTTGATGAGCTACATCAACCTTGAGCAACCCACACAAGTTCGACTACATGATCAAGATCAAAACCACCACCCAAGGTATGCTACTCCATCTTAGAGAAGCTTTACTCCAAGTCATGGGATAAAGCAACTCAACAAGATGTGAATACATCAAGAAGCTTAAACGAAAAATGGTAACCCCATTTTGAGCTTAAACGATGAGTATGACCAAAGATCAAGTGATCTCACTTGACTCCTAAGTCAATATACTCTAACATAGGTGACTCTGTCGCCGACCAATTCTAGATGAAGTTCTCTTGCATTTCTCCATGCTCTTGCATTTGCATATTTGTTTCCCCTTTCAAAAAAACTTCATCTAGATTTCTTTTCTTTTTGTTTCTGCCCTGCATTCTCTGCATCCAATTCATTGCAAATCTTTTAGCTAATTCCTTGCAAATCCTTGTGAAATCTTAAAGTGCCTAGTGAGCTGAGGTGACAAGTGTTTTACTGTAATGAACTCGGTCACACCGGTCTGTTTTCTTCGACCCAACCGAATTCTCTCGGTGCCACCAAAGCACATAGCTCGGTGCTACCAATTTCACTACAGGAAAGACAACTTGCCACTTATTCCTGCAGTCCTTTTGCTCCAGCTCCACTCAATGATTCTTGTCCTCTACCAGCATCACATTCAACTTGCTTTGTGACTCAAGGACCAAACCCTTCTGCAATAACACAAAAATCCAGAAGAGCCCTTCTTGGAAATTGATGTCAAAGGGGGAGAGAGAGATCACATCAAAGCTCTATGCTTAATCATTTCTATAAGGGGGAGAGGATACTCAGGGGAGTGTGTAAGAAAACCCCAGATGCTTGGTGTTCAAGAGGAGAGAAGTTACATGTCTTTAAGAGGGGAAAGACATGTTCATATTTGATCATATTTGATTGCTTGCATTAGTTCAAGCTCTGTTGTTTCTTTTCTTTTGCTCTGATTTTCTGTTCCCTATCTTCCCCAATATCCCATGCAAGATTCAGGGGGAGCAAGACATCTAAGGGAAGGAAATCTCTGATTTTATTGCATATCTTTACCTTTGGGGACATGTCTATACCCAATGGGGTACTCAGTACTCACTCTCTACATGTCATCCCAGTCTTAGTTCTCCTGTGGTTTCTTTTGTTTGCTCTGGCTAGTAGGTGTATCTGTGTTGTCTAACCTTGTTTACTCAGGTTCATTCCTTCCTAAGCCAACTCAAGACCACAAGGTAAGTATACGCATCACAGTCATGTGTATGAGGATTTCTTGCTGATGTACATACTGTTTGCAAGGACTCATGGGCATGAAGGTACATTTCCTATATTCACATCATTTGCTCTGATGCATATAGCCAAGCACATGTAACACATGGATTACTCTATCATACTTATGCATTCACATGCTCCTATGTTTCATATTTATATGATTGCATACATGTAGGGGGAGCCAATGCATGTTACATGTCTTTCCAAAGCTTTACTTGTTGCTCTCTATATCTTTATCTAAAGCTTTGATGTATGTTGTCATCAATTACCAATAAGGGGGAGATTGAAAGCACAAGTGCTCCCTGGGTGATTTTGGTAATTAATGTCAACATATCTCTTGTTGGACTAATGCTTCTACCTAGTATGTTTCAGATAAGTTCAACAATGGAGTGGCTTGGACAAGAGGATGTGGAACCCCTTCAAGATGCTAAGGACAAAGGATTGGCTCAAGCTCAAACCTCAGGACTCTACATATTCTATTTAGTGATCCAAGATCACATTGAGTTCATAGGAAAAGCCAATACTATTAAGAAGGGATGAGGTGTTGCTTAATGGCTTGCTTGCTTAAATTGCTTAGTGATATGCTCCAAAGCCCTCAACCACTTTCTCACTTCCACATATGTCCTAATCCAAAAAGTCCAACTCGGCCCCACCGATTCTTTCCATCCGGAGCCACCGAGTTCAGTTGACATAGCCACTACCAGAAACCCTAATCAGTTCGGTCTCACCGATGGGATCTTGGTCTCACTGAGATGGGCTTGCAAACTCTCTGTTGTCTGTTGCAATAGTTTCGGTCCCACCGAGATTTGCAACCGGCCCCACCGAGTTTGCTTGGCCAACATTCTGTTTCACTTATTACCCAAATCGGTCCCACCGAGTTTGAGTAATCGGTCAAACCGAGTTTTGGATTAACCCTAACCCTAGCACATCGGTCCCACCGAAATGCCTAACGGTCACATTATGAACTAAACCGGTCCGACCGAGTTCTCTGAATCGGTCCCACCGAGTTTGGTGATTTGTGTGTAACGGTTAGATTTTGTGTGGAGGCTATATATACCCCTCCATCCACTCTTCATTCGTGGAGAGAGCCATCAGAAGATGCCTACACTTCCAATACATATTTTCTGAGAGAGAACCACCTACACTTGTGTTGAGGTCAAGATATTCCATTCCAACCACATAATTCTTGATCTCTAGCCTTCCCCAAGTTGCTTTCCACTCAAATCTTCTTTCTACCAAATCCAATCTTATGGGAGAGAGTTGAGTGTTGGGGAGACTATCATTTGAAGCACAAGAGCAAGGAGTTCATCATCAACACACTGTTTGTTACTTCTTGGAGAGTGGTGTCCCCTAGATTGGCTAGGTGTCACTTGGGAGCCTCCGACAAGATTGTGGAGTTGAACCAAGGAGTTTGTAAGGGCAAGGAGATCGCCTACTTCATGAAGATCTACCCTAGTGAGGCAAGTCCTTCATGGGCGACGACGATGGTGGGATAGACAAGGTTGCTTCTTCGTGGACCCTTCGTGGGTGGAGCCCTCCGTGGACTCGCGCAACCGTTACCCTTCGTGGGTTGAAGTCTTCATCAACGTGGATGTACGATAGCACCATCTATCGGAACCATGGATAAAAAATCTCCGTGTCTCCAAATTGCGTTTGCACACTCCAATCCCATCTCTTTACATTCTTGCAACTTGCATGCTTTACTTTCCGCTGCTCATATACTCTTTGTATGCTTGCATGTTTGCTTGATATGTATTGTGAATGTTTAAACTTGTGCTCAAACTCCACATCAACTAAAGGAAATTAAAAACTGTAACTTTTCTTGATTGGAGTCTATTCACCCCCCCTCTAGACACCTCTTCTTGATCCTTTCAGAGTGTCTTCCTGGGCCCATTCCCGAAGGACTTGACGTTGGTCGCAGCGGGTTCGCGGGTCGGACGACACGGTGGAAATGTTGTCATCGACGTTGGCCCGACGGGCCGGTGGCTGTTGTCGCGGCCGCGGGGGGGGGGGGGAGTGCACCGTAGTCGCAGCGTCTCTGGTCCCCCCACCGCCGGCATGCACTGGCTTGGCAGAACGCCGGTGTGAGGGTCCCGTTGGGAGCGGCTCGTCTTTGTTGGCGAAGCTAACAAGGCTTTGGATGGTGGCCCTCCACTCGTCGAGCTTCTCCGCAGCAGGGGGAAGTCGAGGAGCAGCTGCACGCACGCCAGCGCTTCTGCCGGTGTAGGCGGCGGCGAGAGCTGCGTAGACCGTGACGCGTTCCGACTTCTAACTGGGTTAGAAGGGGCTCTATCATGGTCTTGCGGTTGCACGCCGCCTGCACCAGCGTCCGAGCGCGCACGCCGGCCAGGTTCGTCCTGCAAGTGGCGCATAGGGCTCTTTCCGCGGACATGCCCGGGGGCTCTGATATCGCGGTGTTGCTCATCATGCGCGGCCTGGGAAGGGCACGGAGCGGGTGTCAGCTACGTGTCGTAGAAGCTGTCGCGCCGCCCATGGGTAGCACGGCCCTGTGATACGTCTCCCACGTATCTATAATTTTTGATTGTTCCATGCTATATTATATTCTGTTTTCGACATTATTGGGCTTTATTATACACTTTTATATTATTTTTGGGACTGACCTATTAACCGGAGGCCCAACCCAGAATTGTTGTTTTTGCCTATTTCAGAGTTTCACAGAAAAAGAATATCAAACGGAGTCCAAACGGAATGAAACCTTCGGGAACGTGATTTTTGGAACGAACGTGATCCAGAGGACTTGGACCCTACGTCAAGAAATCAACCAGGAAGGCACGAGGTACGGGGGTGCGCCTACCCCCCTAGGCGCGCCCTCCACCCTCGTCGGCCCCACGTTGCTCCACCGACGTACTTGTTCCTCCTATATATACCTACGTACCCCCAAACTACCAGATACGGAGCCAAAAACCTAATTCCACCCCCACAACCTTCTGTACCTGTGAGATCCCATCTTGGGGCTTTTTCCGGAGCTCCACCGGAGGGGGCATCGACCACGGAGGGCTTCTACATCAACACCATAGCCTCTCCGATGATGTGCGAGTAGTTTACCTCAGACCTTCGGGTCCATAGTTATTAGCTAGATGGCTTCTTCTCTCTTTTTTGATCTCAATACAATGGTCTCCCCCTCTCTTGTGGAGATCTATTCGATGTAATCTTATTTTGCGGTGTTTTTGTTGAGACCGATGAATTGTGAGTTTATGAACAAGTTTATCTATGAACAATATTTGAATCTTCTCTGAATTCTTTTATGTATGATTGGTTATCTTTGCAAGTCTCTTCGAATTATCAGTTTGGTTTGGCCTACTAGATTGATCTTTCTTGCAATGGGAGAAGTGCTTAGCTTTGGGTTCAATCTTGCAGTGTCCTTTCCCAGTGACAGTAGTGGCGGCAAGGCATGTATTGTATTGTTGCCATCGAGGATAACAAGATGGGGTTTATATCATATTGCATGAGTTTATCCCTCAACATCATGTCATCATACTTAAAGCATTACTCTGTTCTTATGAACTTAATACTCTAGATGCATGCTGGATAGCAGTCGATGTGTGGAGTAATAGTAGTAGATGCAGGCAGGAGTTGGTCTACTTGTTGCGGACGTGATGCCTATATACATGATCATACCTAGATATTCTCATAACTATGCTCAATTCTGTCAATTGCTCAACAGTAATTTGTTTACCCACCGTAATACTTATGCTGTCGAGAGAAGCCACTAGTGAAACCTATGGCCCCCGGGTCTATTTTCCATCATATTTAATCTCCTGACAACAAGCTATTTCTGGCGCCATTTTTATTTTGCTTTCTTTACTTTGCATCTTTATCATAAAAATACCAAAAATATTATCTTATCATATCTATCAGATCTCACTCTCGTAAGTGACCGTGAAGGGATTGACAACCCCTTTATTGCGTTGGTTGCGAGGATTTATTTGTTTGTGTAGATGCGAGGGACTCGTGCGTGGCCTCCTACTGGATTGATACCTTGGTTCTCAAAAACAGAGGGAAATACTTATGCTACTTTACTGCATCACCCTTTCCTCTTCAAGGGAAAACCAACGCAGTGCTCAAGAGGTAGCTAGAAGGATTTCTGGCGCCGTTGCCGGGGAGTCTACGCAAAAGTCAACATACCAAGTACCCATCGCAAACCCTTATCTCCCGCATTACATTATTTGCCATTTGCCTCTCGTTTTCCTCTCCCCCACTTCACCCTTGCCGTTTTATTCGCCCTCTCTTTTCCGCTCGCCTCTTTTTCGCGTGCTTCTTGTGTGCTCGTGTGTTGGATTGCTTGCTTGCCACGATGGCTTAAGATAATACCAAATTGTGTGACATTACCAATACCAACAACTATGATTTCCTTAGCACTCCGATTGCTCCTCTTACCGATACTGAATCTTGTGAAATTAATGCTGCTTTGTTGAATCTTGTCATGAAAGATTAATTCGCCGGTCTTCCTAGTGAAGATGCCGCTACCCATCTAAATAGCTTCATTGATTTGTGTGATATGCAAAAGAAGAAAGATGTTGATAATGATATTGTTAAACTGAAGCTATTTCCTTTTTCGCTTAGAGATCGTGCTAAAGCTTGGTTTTCGTCTTTGCCTAAAAATAGTATTGATTCTTGGAACAAGTGCAAAGATGCCTTTATCTCTAAGTATTTTCCTCCCGTTAAGATCATCACTCTTAGAAACGATATTATGAATTTTAAGCAACTTGATCATGAACATGTTGCACAAGCTTGGGAGAGGATGAAATTAATGATACGTAATTGCCCCACTCATGGTTTGAATTTGTGGATGATTATACAAAAAAATTATGCCGGATTGAATTTTGCTTCTAGAAATCTTTTAGATTCGGCCGCGGGAGGCACTTTTATGGAAATCACTTTTGGAGAAGCTACTAACCTCCTAGATAATATTATGGTTAATTATTCTCAATGGCACACTGAAAGATCTACTAATAAAAAAGTGTATGCGATAGAAGAAATTAATGTTTTGAGTGGAAAGATGGATGAACTTATGAAATTATTTGCTAGTAAGAGTGTTTCTTCTGATCCTAATGATATGCCCTTGTCTACTTTGATTGAGAATAATAATGAATCTATGGATGTGAATTTTGTTGGTAGGAATAATTTTGGTAACAACGCGTATAGAGGAAACTTTAATCCTAGGTCGTATCCTAGTAATTCCTCTAATAATTATGGTAATTCCTACAACAATTCTTATGGAAATTTTAATAAGATGCCTTCTGAATTTGAGACTAGTGTTAAGGAGTTTATGAATTCGCAAAAGAATTTCAATGCTTTGCTTGAAGAAAAATTGCTTAAAGTTGATGAATTAGCTAGGAACGTTGATAGAATTTCTCTTGATGTTGATTCTTTGAAACTTAGATCTATTTCTCCTAAGCATGATATCAATGAGTCTCTCAAGGCCATGAGAATTTCCATTGATGAGTGCAAAGAAAGAACCGCTAGGATGCGTGCTAAGAAAGATTGTTTTGTGAAACCGTTTTCTTCTAATTTCTATGAAAATAAAGATGAAGATCTAAAAGTTATTGATGTGTCCCCTATTAAATCTTTGTTTTGCAATATGAATCTTGATAATGATGGTAGTGAAATTCGGAGTTTTTAGATCTTGATGCAAAAATTGGTAAAAGTGGGATTGGAGAGATCAAAGCTCTAGATATTAATGAACCCACTATTTTGGATTTCAAGGAATTTAATTATGATAATTGCTCTTTGATAGATTGTATTTCCTTGTTGCAATCCGTGCTAAATTCTCCACATGCTTATAGTCAAAATAAAGCCTTTACCAAACATATCGTTGATGCTTTGATGCAATCTTATGAAGAAAAACTTGAGTTGGAATATCCCTAGAAAACTTTATGATGAGTGGGAACCTACTATTAAAATTAAAATTAAAGATCATGAATTCTATGCTTTGTGTGATTTGGGTGCTAGTGTTTCCACGATTCCAAAGACTTTGTGTGATTTGCTAGGTTTCCGTGATTTTGATGATTGTTCTTTAAACTTGCACCTCGCGGATTCCACTATTAAGAAACCTATGGGAAGAATTAATGATGTTATTATTGTTGCAAATAGGAATTATGTGCCCGTATATTTTTTTGTTCTTGATATAGATGGCAATCCTTCATGTCCTATTATTCTTGGTAGACCTTTTCTTAGAACGATTGGTGCAATTATTGATATGAAGGAAGGGAATATTAGATTCCAATTTCCGTTAAGGAAAGGCATGGAACACTTCCCTAGACAGAAAATAAAATTACCTTATGAATCTATTATGAGATCCACTTATGGATTGCCTACCAAAGATGGCAATACCTAGATCTATCCTTGCTTTTATGCCTAGCTAGGGGCGTTAAACGATAGCGCTTGTTGGGAGGCAACCCAATTTTATTTTTAGTTTTTTGCTTTTTGCTTATGTTTAGGAATAAATATTTGATATAGCCTCTGGTTAGATGTGTTTTTATGTTTTAATTAGTGTTTGTGCCAAGTTAAACCTATAGGATCTTCTTGGATGATAGTTATTTGATCTTGCTGAAAATGCCAGAAACTTTCTGTTCACGAAAATAATTGTTAAAAATCACCAGAACGTGATAAAATATTGATTCCAATTGATGCTGATCAATAAACAAATTATCTAGGTCGTCCTATTTTGGCTGAATTTTTGCAGTTCCAGAAGTTTGCGTTAGTTACAGATTACTACAGATTGTTCTCTTTCTGACAGATTCTGTTTTTCGTGTGTTGTTTGCTTATTTTGATGAATCTATGGCTAGTAAAATAGTTTATAAACCATAGAGAAGTTGTAATACAGTAGGTATAACACCAATATAAATAAATAATGAGTTCATTACAGTACCTTGAAGTGATGTTTTGTTTTCTTTCGCTAACGGAGCTCACGAGATTTTCTGCTGAGTTTTGTGTTGTGAAGTTTTCAAGTTTTGGGTAAAAGATTTGATGGATTATGGAACAAGGAGTGGCAAGAGCCTAAGCTTGGCAATGCCCATGGCACCCCAAGATAACCTAAGGACACCAAAAAGCCAAAGCTTGGGGATGCCCCAGAAGGCATCCCCTATTTCGTCTACTTCCATCGGTAACTTTACTTGGAGCTATATTTTTATTCACCACATGATATGTGTTTTGCTTGGAGCGTCATGTATTATTTGAGTCTTTATTTGTTAGTTTGCCATAATCATCCTTGCTGTACACATCTTTTGAGAGAGACACACATGATTCGGAAATTGTTAGAATACTCTATGTGCTTCACTTATATCTTTTGAGTTATACAATTTTTGCTCTAGTGCTTCACTTATATCTTTTAGAGCTCGGCGGTAGATTTGTTTTATAGAAGCCATTGATCTCTCATGCTTCACTTATATTATTTTGAGAGTCTTGAAATATCATGGCAATTTGCTTTAATTATAATATCATGAGAAATTTGATGCTTGATAATTGTTTTGAGATATAAAGGTGGTAATATCATAGTAGTGCTAGTTGAGTAATTGTGGAATTGAAAAATACTTGTGTTGGAGTTTGTGATTCCCGTAGCATGCACGTATGGTGAACCGTTATGTAATGAAGTCAGAGCATGAGGTATTTATTGATTGTCATCCTTTGTGTGGCGGTCGGGATCGCGCGATGGTTAACTCCTACCAACCCTTCCCCTAGGAGCATGTGTAGTAGTACTTTGCTTAGAGGGCTAATAAATTTTTGCAATAAGTATATGAGTTCTTTATGACTAATGTGAGTCCATGGATTATACGCACACTTACCTTTCCGCAATTTTCTATCTTCTTCGGTACCGTGCATTGCCCTTTCTCACCTTGAGAGTTGGTGCAAACTTCGCCGGTGCATCCAAACCCCATGATATGATACGCTCTATCAAACATAAACCTCCTTATATCTTCCTCAAAACAGCCACCATACCTACCTATTATGGCATTTCTATAGCCATTCCGAGATATATTGCCATGCAACTTTCCATCGTTTCGTTTATCATGACACGCTCCATCATTGTCATATTGCTTTGCATGATCATGTAGTTGACATTGTATTTGTGGCAAAGCCACCATTCATAATTCTTTCATACATGTCGCTCTTGATTCATTGCATATCCCGGTACACCGCCGGACGCTGTTGTCGCCCCCGCTCGTAGTTGCCATAGCCACAGCCTGCATCTCGCCTCTCTAACGTATCCAAGAGCTCTGCCGCCTCGTCTACGTCCTCCTCACTAATCCACGCGAGCGGAAGGGCACCGAAGCGCCGTCCCCGACCTTTCTTCCCCGTCAACGGCTGCCGGATGCTGCCGCCTCCCCGAGCCCACTGAGCTGCTCTACGACCTCCCTGTGAGCTCCCGCCCCATTCCTCTCTCTCCCCATGGTCGTTTGCTTCCCCTAACCGCACTAGCCGCTACACCCGTGAGCTCGCAGCCACTGGCCATGTCGCCACAGTGGCCATAGCCACCGCAGCTCACTTTCGAGCCCGGAACCGTGCTCCGTGCCTCCCCAGGAAGCCGCAGATCACACCAGCTCGACCTGAGACGCGCCGTAGCACCTAACCCGCTAATGCCCGAGCTCCCGCATACGTCACCGCCGGCGCTATTACCGGCCACTTCAGGTCGCACCGCTTGCACCGTTAGATGCGCGCGAGCGCCTGGAACCCACAGAGCTTCTCCGTGCGGTGTTTGGTCACCGGAGGGCAAAACCCGCAGCCCTTCGCCGTCGCGGCACCTCGTCGAGGGCCTAACTCCGGCTAAACCGGATTAGCACTAATGACCACGCTAATCCCCCACAACTAGTCACACGCATTTGGGCCCCACGCCCTTAATTAACCGTAGTTATTTCCTGTTTAATTTAATCACAGTGGCCCACGCGTCAGCATTGACCATGCTGACGTGGCCCTTGATCGGCCCCACGTGTCAGCGAGCCTAACCAGCCCTGGGTCACTGACCAATGGGTCCCATGGGTCAGGTTTGACCTGGACCAACCCTGTTGACTTGCTGATGCAAGGCTGATGTCATGCTGACGCAGAATAGGATTTTCTGGATTAAAACCAACTCAGGAAATTCCAGAAAATGTCCTAAACTTCCAAAAAATCATAGAAATTCAACCGTAACTCCAAATGAAATTATTTATATATGAAAAATTATCAGAAAAATGCAATCTATCCATCTGTACCATTTTCATGCATGTTGGAATAACTTATAGTTGCTGAATAGGGCAAATCAAATGTTTGGCATCTAAATTATCACATATGGAGTTTGAATTTGAACCTTTGGTTCAAACCAACTTCATTTAACTTGTTGCTAGTTGCATTAGCTCAATCAACAACGTATTGCCATGTCAAATTCATGCATCATATTGTCGCATTGCATTGATTGTGTTCCTTCTCTGTTTGTCGATATTGTTCCCCCTCAGTAGACGCTGTTCCGATGATGAGTTCGATGACACCGATGAAGAGTTCTCTATCTTCAGAAGTGCCAGGCAAGCAAAACCCCTTGTTCATTCCGATACAATCCCACACACTCTCTCTCTCCTACTCTCTTTTACTGCATTAGGACAACAATGATTCAACTGTTACATGCTATGGTAGTTGAACCCCTTTCCTCTGCATGGCCTGTCATTGCCATAGTAAATAGATGAAACCCACTAGCATGAGTAGGAGTTGTTTGAGCCCTGATGTGCCTACTCATTCATGCTTGTTTGTCATGCCTGCTACTGCTTAGAGTTGAGTCAGGTCTGATTCATCGGGGATGAATTGGAATGTGGTGAACATGTCCTACTGCTGAGAGCTAAGTGTGTGAACACGATTTGGTAAAGGTAGCGGTGAGAGGAAATGTAGGAGTACATGGTGGTTTGTCTCATTGAAACCGTCCTCAGGAACTGAGTTCTGTGTTTGTGATCCATGAACAACTACTACCACACGTTGGGCCCTGAAATATGACCCCGCTCGACTTATCAACCCCCCCTGTCCTCTGTCCAGGAGTTGCAAGTAGTTTCTGGTGTTTGTAGTATGCTGGAGCCCGTGCACAGCGCTAACCCGAGGTGTGGGCTGTGATGCGGTAGGCACGTGGCCCGGTGTACCGAGTCGCCCGTTTGGTGCCTCGGGAACCTTGCACACATCGTTCGGGGCCGTAGTGGAAACCTCGGCCGGACTCCCTGCGGATGGAACCTGAATAGGCGATAAACCTGGACTAGGGACTTGTGTGGTTAGTCAGGTCGTGGTCTACACCCACGTCGGCTTTGGCTTGAAGTCTGCCGAGCACATGTCGTGTGCAGACGCTAAGTGCTGGAAACATGTGTGAAGAAGTACACCCCTGCAGGGTTATAAATGATCTATTCGAATAGCCGCGTCCACGGTAAAGGACTTCTGGGTTGCCTATAAAGTTCATAGACAAGTGAAAGTGGATACTCTAAAATGCGTAAGATAAGCGTGAGTGCTATGGATGGCGTTCTCGTAGGGAGATGGGAGCGGATCCATAGTGGTGTATTGATTGGTGAATATGTGGAATCGTGTGCGCCACCTCAAAAGAGTTATTTGCAGACGTAGTTCAGGATAGCCACTGAGTCAAAGCTGGCTTGCTGCAGTTAAACTCCACCACCCCCTTGTTGACACTGATGCATATGTAGCTAGTTCTGATGTAAGTCTTGCTCGGTACATTTGTACTCACGTTTCCTTAACTTATGTTTTTGTAGAGAGACCTCAGTCTCACTAGTAGTTCTGCGTGAACTTCGACGTTTAGCTTGTTACCTCAGCTACGATCTTGTGCCCTCGGCAGGGTCTTGTAGATAGTCAGGCTTCTCAGCCTTTTCATTTGTAGTTGTCTGTACTCACACAGGTTAAGCTTCCGCATGTGCTTATTGCTTGTATGACCTGAATGCTGGGTCATCAGACCAATGTTTGTAATATCTGGCTCCTCGGAGCCTAATGAATAAATACTTTTAGTCGTAGAGTTTTGTTGTGATGCCATGTTGTATTTGCACATATCGAGCATATTGTGTGTATGTTATTGAAATGCTTAGTATGTGTGGGATCCGACAACCTAGTTGTTTATTCTTGGTAGCCTCTCTTACTGGGAAATGTCTCCTAGTGCTTCCATAGAGCCATGGTAGCTTGCTACTGCTCCGGAACACTTAGGCTGGCCGGCATGTGTCCTTCTTCGTTCCTTTGTCTGTCCCTTCGGGGAAATGTCACATGTTGTTCCTTTAAGTCCTTGTAGCTTGCCATGACTTGGCTTCATACGTTGTTGATCGACACGTTCCTTGCTGGGTCATATATGTCTGTCCCTGTAAGTTAGCGCCACCTTGGGTTTACGACTAGTCATGTCAGCCCGGGTTCTTTGTCATATGGATGCTAGCGACACTATCATATACGTGAGCCAAAAGGTGCAAACGGTCCCGGGCCTGGTTAGGTGTCACCCGTGGGAATACCGTGCGTGAGGCCGCAAGGTGATATGATGTGTTACATGCTAGATCGGTGTGAGTTAGGATCGGGGTCCTGACACCAGTCAAACCTAATATGCAGAGTAAATAAAAATGGAGGGAGTATCTTACTCCGTGACCAAGACGGAAGGGAAAATGAGACAACTTAATGTTTATTTGAGCCGTTCAAGTATAATCATGTGGCACTGCTTATCTCTCATTCCTCTCCAACCCTCTTCTCCATCGATCATGCCACCCTCTGGTCGAGTCCCTCCTCCCGCATGCCTCATTTGAACATTCCGCCGAGTATCATTCGCATGTGGGCCTAGACCATGCTTGTATTTCCAGTGTTGTAATTTGTCCGACATGCATACAGACAAACGGTTCGTTTAAAGTTTCACTTTGCCTCCACTACGTGTCGCTTCCCATCTTAGTTTTGACATCCCATTCGGTTCATGCCCCGACACATCTTGACGAGATCGATTGATGTTGAGAGATCAAGTGTGTGTCATGCAAGGAGATAAAGGTTTGGTGTGTTTCTATGATAGAAATGACCCCGGGCGGGGGGGGGGGAGGTCTGTGTGGATCGGAGGGAGTATATTGTACGTTCAAAAGCGAAATGAACGTACTGTACCCGCCCCAGTCCTCTTTCAATCAATCTCCAGATCCCGAGATGAAACCGAGAGAGAACGAGTGGGTGCATGTGTGATACCTAAGGCAGATTCAAAATTTTGAACCGGTGATCATAGCATTAGCAAATCATATATAAAGGGTATTCAATGTTCGTTTCACTTTGAAAGTACAATATACTCCCTCTGATCCTTTCTAGTTTACATATAAGTTTTATATGTAGTCAAAGTATCTCTACTTTGATCAAACGGAGGGAGTAATAGTAACACTCGGCCGACCTCTCTCTCTTCTACTAGTATAAATAACGTGTGCGGGGGAGGGGGAGGGACGTCGGTTTGCTCTCAACTGCGGTCCCACAAGCGAGCAAAAACGCAAGACGAAGCGCGTTCCATTCGGTAAGCAACGTGGAGGGTCCAGCGTGCCGGGGTGCAACGCGAACGCGACAAGAGTGATGTACACCGTCCGTTCCTTATGATCTTGCATACTTCGAGTACTCCTTTTTTTAACACAGTACAGACGCAAGCGCTCATACATGCGCGCATAATGATACGTCTCCAATGTATCTATAATTTTTGATTGTACCATGTTGTTATATTATCAATCTTGGATGTTTTACAATCATTTTTAGTCAATTTATATCATTTTTTGGTACTAACCTATTGACATAGTGCCAAGTGCCACTTGCTGTTTTTCCATGTTTTTTACATCACAGAAAATCAATATCAGACGGAGTCCAAATGCCCCGAAACTTTACGGCGCGCCGTGGTGGGTTGTGCCCACCTCGGGTGCCCCCCGGACAGCCTCTTTGCTCTATAAATACGCCAATATTCTAGAAACCCAAGAAGAAGAGACGAAATATTCATCCAGCCGCCGCAGAGTCCAGAACCACCAGATCCAATCTAAACACCATCTCGGATGGGGTTCACCACCTCCATTGGTGCCTCTCCGATGATGCATGAGTAGTTCTTTGTAGACCTTTGAGTCCGTAGTTAGTAGCTAGATGGCTTCCTCTCTCTCGCTGGATTCTCAATACAATGGTCTCTTGGAGATCCATGTGATGTAACTCTTTTGCGGTGTGTTTGTTGGGATCGATGAACTTTGAGTTTATGATTGGATCTATCTTTGTATATCCATGAAAGTTATTTGAGTTTCTTTGATCTCTTATATGCATGATTGCTTGTAGCCTCGTACTTCTTCTCCGATATTTGGGTTTTGTTTGGCCAACTTGATCTATTTATCTTGCAATGGGAAGAGGTGCCCGGTAGTGGGTTCGATCTTATAGTGCTTGATCCCAGTGACAGAAAGGGAACCGACACGTATGTATCGTTGCTACTAAGGATAAAACGATGGGGTCTATCTCTACATAGATAGATCTTGTCTACATCATGTCATCATTCTTATTGCATTACTCTGTTTCTCCATGAACTTAATACACTAGATGCATGCTGGATAGCGGTCGATGTGTGGAGTAATAGTAGTAGATGCAGGCAGGAGTCGGTCTACTAATCTTGGACGTGATGCCTATATAATGTTCATTGCATGGATATCATCATAATTATTTGAAGTTATATCAATTGCCCAACAATAATTTGTTCACCCACCGTTTGCTATTTTTCTCGAGAGAAGCCACTAGTGAAACCTACAGCCCCCGGGTCTTCTTTCTCATATATTTACCTTTTGCGATCTACTTTTTCCTTGCATTTATTTTCAGATCTATTAAACCAAAAATACAAAAATACCTTGCTGCAATTTTTCTTTATTTATTTTATTTAGTGTCCGATCTATCAATTTACTACAAATTTATCTCACGTCCGTTTGCCATTTGAGGCGCCGTACCCCAAAAGGGATTGACAACCCCTTTAACACGTCGGGTTGCGAGGATTTGTTATCTGAGTGCAGGGGCTGTTTACGTTGTGTTGCTTGGTTCTCCTACTGGTTCGATAACCTTGGTTTCATATCTGAGGGAAATACCTACCGCCGCTGTGCTGCATCATCCCTTCCTCTTTGGGGAAATACCAACGTAGCTTCAAGCGACATCAAAAGGAATTTATGGCGCCGTTGCCGGGGAGGATCTTCAACATATACCAGGTTCCTAATCACAAATCTCATCTCCTCGCAATTTACATTATTTGCCATTTGCATCTCGTTTTCCTCTCCCCCACTTCACAAAAATTTGCCTTTTTATTCGCCTCTCTTTTCCGTTCGCCGTTTTCTTGCCGGATCTATTTTTGTGTGCAACCTTGTTTGCCATTATTATGGATAGTTCTTCCTCTATCGCTTGCACTCCCGAGAATGAGGTTCTCAACTTTAAAAAAAGGGGAGGAGAAAATTTAAATGATGCTTCGTATAGAATTTGCAATGATCATAATAGATCTATCCGTAAGCAATCTACCGTTGTTCTTCTTTGCTGTTTCTATGTTGGCATCACCACTTGGTATAGATTCGTCCTTGATACGATTACCGGTGGAAATTTCTTGATGTGCCCCTCTCTTGATGCCTTTAATGCTTTGGGAAATTTAGTGGGATCACCACCTCTCATGATTAATGAAACAAATTTAACTCTTGAGCATGTCATGGAAAGATTAGATGCTATTGAAAAGAAAATGCTCACCGAAGACCATATGGAAATTATAGATAAAAAGATGCATAATTTTGTCAGTGGAAACGACACCTATGGGATCACGGGGAATCCCTTCTACGGTTGGCGGGCGCAGAGCTGTGGAAAGAGCGGGTTTAGAAGATCAACACGGGGAATTTTATCCAGGTTCGGGCCACAAGTGATGCGTAATACCCTACTCCTGCTGGTTTGTGTTTATCTGGTGTTCTTGGACTAGCTACAAAGCGTGCAGGGTCCAAAAAGTCCGAATCCTCCTCCAGTACGCCTCGGGCCTCCTTTTATAGCCAAAGGGGGTCGCCATAGTGGCACACAGGAGGTGGAAAGTTTGTACTGTATACAAGTCTATCGTCTGGCACCGCAGGACAAACGCATTTAACGCGCTGCCGACATGCCCTCTCACTTTATCGGGGACGGCAAGGGAAATCATCCCGTCCGCCGCCGCTTCACCTCGCTTTGACGCGCGTGCAGGCTGACTAGGCGTGCAGCGCCACGCTGGCTGGCTAGCTGCTGAGTTGGTGCGGTGGCAGAGTGTTCACGAAGATCTGCATGCCACCACGCAGGTGCTTGCTGAGTTGGCCTAGATGCTGCACGTCGCCATGTAGGTGCCTGCCTTGTTGGTGGGTTGACTGTTGTGTTAGAACGGCGGTGGAGCCTTGGCAGGTGGGAGCCTGGCTGCGGCCCCGTAGATGTCCCCGACAAGGGCCTTGCCGGGGTCTCGCAGGCGTCCCCGGAAAGGGTCTTGCCGGGGGTGTTGTGAGCGTCCCCGGCAAGGATCTTACCGGGGTTTCCGTCTTCTGGTTCTCATTTAGTGTTGTATGTTCTTGGTCTTCACAAAGATCTGCATGCCACCATGCAAGCGCCTCCCGAGCCTTGGTTCCAACGTTGTCGATGGTGTCGGAACTCTTAGGCTCAAGGGCGGCGGCCCCGCTGGCGTTGGACAAGTTGCCCCGGCAAGGCTCTTGCCGGGGCTACGTAAGCTTCCCTGGCAAGGCTTCTGCCGGGGAGAGCCTGCCTTGTCCCTGTGCTCCTCGCGCCTCTGTCTTGGCGTTGCTCTGGTAGTCTTGTGTCTTTGCTTCCTCTTCTGCACCGCCAAGTGTGGCCGCAGGCGTGTGGCTGCGACTGCCCGCGCACAAGTAAAGGGGTGCAAAAAGGACCCCTGCTTTTGTACACCGACAGGAGCCCCCGGGCCTGGGCCACATATAAGCGCGGAGCGTTATTGGGCCAGGCCCAGAACAGTGCGCAGGTACGCATGGCAGAGTTTTACCACAGTAACTCCCTCGCCAGTTGCGCTTCCCCACGACCCGTGTTGAATGTGTGACGTGGGGGTCGTGCCTGGGGCGGTTGCTGCACGCCTGCATCACATCGTGGTGGATAGTAAAGAGGCAGCTTGCGCCTTCCCCATAAAAAGAGGAAAACGCAGGGGCGCAGCTCATTTACTAAGTGGACTCAGGTCGTGGCCTTCAAGGCGCCCGCGCCCCACGATCACGGGGTGGAAAACAGTTGCTTCACTTGTCTTCTCAATTCTGGCCTGCTCGCCACGTGTTCTCCATGCCCCAAGGATGGTAGGTGGTGGACACGGGCTTTAATGGCGAGGTGGGAAACCGGGTCGTCGCTGATTGGAGCAGCGGGTCGGTCCCGATCCCTGCGCCCCTGGCGGCCGGATTGGTTAAGTGGGGCGGCCGAGCCCCGGCCCCGCCCCTTTATAAGAAGGGGAGGGGGATGGCGCCCTTCAATCCTTTAACATACATCTCCTCCCATCTTTACTTCTTCCTTCTCTTCGCTATGGCGAGAGGGCGCGCCGACGCTCCGAAGGCAGCGATGAGGGTCTCCGCTCGACAACGTGGCCCTCCTCCACAAGAGCTCGTGGTGGCGGAGCCGGCCGCGAGAGGAAGAGGGAGGGGGCTAGGCCGAGGCCGCTGTGGCGCTCGGGGGAGAGGAGGACGGGGCGGCGCACCGGCCGCGTCTCCGCCAGCGGCTCCTCCCCCAAGGGAGGGCCATGTCGGAGACCAGCCCCGCAAATTCTTCATCAGGCTGCACAAGCCAGTGCGTGGTCGCCTCTGTCTCCCCACTCTGTTCGCTCGGGAGATGGAGCTCGACCCGCCACAGGCCTTGAGGCTGCATATGAGGGGCTGCGGGAATGATAGCATGTGGGTTTCCATCGACTTCCCCGCCCCTCACGTCATGTATCTTCGCTGCGGGTGGAAAACCTTTGCCTGCATCCATAGCCTGTCGGAGGGGCTTGTCCTCCACTTTGTATTGATGGAGAGCGGTCTGCTTTCCGTCAAGGTCTTTGGGAGCTTGGGAACTCGCCTAAGGTGTTGCCTGGAGAGTTCCACCGACGACAAAACCTCCTCCTCGAGCGGGAGTGGCGAGGAGGACAGCGACAGCGACGACGAGGGTGTCAAGCGGGAGGATGCCGACTCTGACTGACCGCACCGCCCTCCTCCCTTTGCCACGCGCCCTGCCGAGGGTCTTCCTCGTCAAGCTCTCCATCGATGCGTTCCCCTCCGCTTCCTTTTTGCCTTCACCTACCGCACCTGGGAGGAAAGGGGCAAGAACGGAGATCACGGGGCACCTATCTTTCTTTTAAATTGTAGGCACTTGCCAAATCTGAATTTCTAGATAATGTAATCTCTCGAGCCCATGTTTGTGTCCTGTAACCTCTGTTCTTGTATTAGCATGTTAATGAAAAAGTCTAGCCTTGCCGGGAACCCGTGCACGCGTAAGCTCGTGCAGAGGCAAAACGCCTCCTTAATGTAAATAAACGAGTCCCTTTGGCAAGCTGCCCTGTCGGCGCCCTTTGCGCCTGCCGGAGAATCATATCTGTCGGGTTACAGACAAAGGGTCCAGCCCCCCGTCCACCTCCTTTTAGCAAGGGCTACTACGACCACTCCGACCGAAGCAGCGTTCGGGCCGGAAATGGGAGCACCCAATTTTTTAAAGAAGAGTGGCGAGGTTTTGTAATGCACAAGTCATAGGTTACGAACACGAATGGGCAAGAGGTAAACTTTATCTGTTTGGTTTGCCGGGGATCGCCGTGCCGGGCGGTCTTCTCGACTTCTAGCCGGAGCTGGGTCCTTGGCGGGATCACGCGCCCTTCCCGTGGCTGGAAAGAAGAGAGGGCAAGAGCATGGAACCTCGGTGGTCCACTAACATTTATTGGAATCAAAAAGCAGTACAGTACCCTGGACAAGCATGCATATACGTATACACATAAACATGGAAAGCGACAGGAAACTATACATACTAAGAGATTCCTTTCCCTGACTGCGCATAGGGTCTGCGCCTGGCTTTGTACATAAGGTTACATGCCTTGCCGGCAAGGCTAGTACAAAATGGGGGTTGCTGGGGCTCCCCGCAACCGCGCATTAGGGGTAAAACTTGCGAAGATGTTCGATATTCCAGGAGTTGCTCACCGGAATGCCATCCTCGGTCTCCAGGCAGACTGTGCCGGGCCTGGTGACTCATATTACCCGATAAGGGCCTTCCCACTTTGGCGTCAACTTGTTTGAATTATTGGCGGATTGAATCCGCCGAAGAACAATGTCGCCTTCCTCAAGGCTTCAGGCGTGAACCTTGCGGCTATGATAGTGGCTCAAGGCCTGCTGGTAGCGAGCGGCTCGCATAGCAGCCCGAAGACGATCTTCCTCAAGGAGCGTCGCATCCTCTTGGCGCAACTGCTCTTGCTCAAGCTCATCATAAGTGAGCACTCGAGGTGACCCGTATATGAGTTCCGTGGGGAGAACTGCCTCTGCCCCGTAAACCAGGGCAAATGGTATCTGGCCAGTAGCTCGATTTGGCGTCGTTCTAATTGACCAAGAATTGTTGGCAACTCATCAACCTAGCACCTTCCGCACTTGTGCAGCTTGTCAAAATTCCTGGTCTTGAGGCCTCGCAGCACTTCTGCATTCACCCTTTCGGCCTGGCCGTTACTCCTGGGATGAGCAACAGAAGCAAAAGAGACCTTGCTGCCGAGGTCTTGAATGTACCGCATGAAGGTGCGGCTCGTGAACCGCGTGCCATTGTCGGTGATGACTCTGTTGGGCACACCAAAACAGCAGACTAGCCCCTTGAAGAACTTGACGGTCACCTTTCTCACTGGTTCCACTTCCGGCCACTTTGTGAACTTGTCGATCGCGACGTACAAGCACTCAAAGCCCCCGACAGCGCAGGGAAAGGGGCCCAGTATGTCAAGCCCCCAGACCGAAAATGGCCAGGAAAGAGGGGTTGTCTGAAGGGCTTGGGCTGGTTGATGAAGCTTCTTCAAATGGAACTGGCATGCTTCACACTTGGTTACTAGGGCAGTTGCATCCTGGAGGGCGGTGGGCCAAAAGAAGCCTTGCCGGAACGCTTTGCCGACAAGGGCTCTCGACCCTATGTGGGAGCCACACATGCCTTCGTGTATCTGTGCCAACAGCCTCAGTCCGTCTTCCCGAGGACTGCACTCCAACTTCACGCCGTTCGGTCTCCTTCTGTATACATCATCCACAAACTGGTACATGCTAGACCGACAGGCTACTTTCTCTGCTTCTTCTTGTTCCTCACGAAACTCCCCTGTTTGGAGGAAACGGACGGTGTGCTGCGCCCATGCTGGAGCCTGAGGCTCGACGGCAAGGGCTAAAGGCACATCTTCGGCCACAAGGGCAGCTGCCTTTATGGTCAGAGCTCGAGGCTCCGCCGGGGGTTGCTGCTCTCCGGCAAGCTTGGGGCACCCGGCAACGTTCTTGCCGGCGGCTCCTGGGAGCTCAGCGGGAAAGTACTTGTCAGGGCCTTCCTTCCTTTGCTTGTTCTGTCCTGTTGATGGCTCGACAGATGGTTGAGTTAATCGAAGCACAAAGGTACCTGGTTCCACAGGCAACTTCAGGGCAGCGCGCTTCGACAAGTCTTCAGCAATGCCGTTCTCCGCTCGGGGAACATGCTCCGCTTGCAATCCGTCAAAACGCTCTTCCAACTTCCTCACTTCATCCACATAGGCCTTCATCAATGGGCTCTGGTAATCCTTGTTGACTTGCTTAACGACGATCTGTGAATCACCTCTGATGATGAGCTTCTTGATTCCAAGGTCCGCCGCGATCTGAGACCGACAAGCAATCCCTCATACTTTGCCGTGTTGTTTGTTGAATTTTCCCGGGGAAAGTGCATCTGGACTACGTACTTGAGGTGCTCTAAGGTGGGCGTGACGAGTAGCACGCCGGCACCAGCACCTTGCAGTGAGAAAGCACCATCAAAGTACATAACCCAATTGTAGCAGGTCTCCTTGCCGGGAAGGTTGGTTTCCTAAACCTCTTCATCGTGCGTTGCATCCATTCCGCTATGAATTCTGCCAAGGCTCGGCTATTGATTGTTGAAGTACTTTCAAACTTGAGGCCAAATCTCGACAGCTCCAATGCCCACTCCAAAATCCTCCCTGTTGCATCTGGGTTGTGCAAAATCCGTTGCAAAGGGAGGCGGGTGACGACGGTGATCTCATGCGCTTGGAAATAGTGACGCAGCTTTCTTGAGGCCATGAGGAGGCCAAAAAGTAGCTTCTACATACCAGAATATCTTGATCTATCCCCCTGCAAGAGGGAACTGACAAAATAAACAGGATGCTGCACCACCTTCCTCTTCCGTTCCACTTCGCCTATCTGCTCAGACTCTGTCTTGCCGGGACCGGGCCTTGCCGGGGATACCGCCTTGCCGGCGTCAGGCTCTGTCGGGGAGGGCCCTGGCCCGCCATCCGACGGCTCTGCTGCTACTTCTCTTCTTCCCAAGTTCCCTTGCGCCACCAGCGCAGCACTGACCACTTGATTCGTTGCTGCTAAGTATAGCAGCAACGACTCTTGTGGTTTAGGCGCGACTAGTATTGGCGTGGAGGAGAGGTACCTCTTCAAATCTTGCAGCGCTGCTCTGCCTCCGGAGTTCACTTTACTAGACCTGCCTTTTTCAAACTTTGAAAAAGGGGAGGGCGCGCTCAGCAGATTTGGAGATGAACCTACTTAGGGCAGCAACGCAGCCGGCGAGCCTACGGACGTCTTTGACCCGTTTTGGCGCCTCAATCTACTCGATTGCCTTGATCTTGTCGGGATTTGCTTCGATCCCGCGTTAAGACACAAAGAACCCAAGAAGTTTGCCGGAGGGGACATCGAACACACACTTCTCTGGGTTGAGCTTGAGGTTGAACTTGCGCAAATTTGCAAATGTTTCTTCTAAATCTTGCACGAGCGTGGCCCTGTCCTTGGTTTTGACCACTATGTCATCCATATAAGCTTCCATATTTCTATGTAGCTGGGGCTCAAAACCAATCTGGACTGTTCGGGCAAACGTTGAACCAGCTCTCTTCAGCCCGAAAGGCATTCATACAAAACAGTACGTACCACATGGGGTGATGAACACGGTCTTTTCTTCGTATTCCTTCATCATGAAGATCTGGTGGTATCCTGAATAAGCGTCGAGGAATGACAGCAGGTCACACCCAGCAGTGGAGTCCACAATCTGGTCGATGCGTGGTAGAGGGAAAGGATCCTTTAAACATGCTTTATTGATATCTGTGTAGTCAATACACAGCCTCCATTTCCCATTTGCCTTACGCACCACTACCGGATTGGCCATCCACGTAGGGTGGAGCACTCCTCTAACCAGGCTTGCCGCCTCCAACTTCCTGATCTCCTCGATAATGAACTCTTGTCGCTCCAAAGCTTGCTTCCTGACCTTCTGCTTGACGGGCCGCGCATGAGAACAAACATCAAGATGGTGCTCAATCACCTCCTTGGGAACGCCGGGGATGTCGGATGCTTGCCATGCAAACACATCGACATTCGCTCGCAGGAAGGCAACGAGCACGCTTTCCTATTTGCTGTCGAGGGTGGAGCTTATAGTGAAAGCCCCGCTCATGCCATCCTCCTTGACGGACACCTTCTTGGTTTCTGGTGGTGCAGCCTTGGACTTCTTGCTCTTGGCGGTGGAGCTCTCTGGCACGTCCTCAACGGGAGCGCAGCACTCCGAAGAGGCGCCCTTGCCGGAGTGGGTGCAAGAGGTCTTGCCGGAAGAGGTCTCGCCGGAAGGGGTCTTGCCGGCCATTTTCCTTCCCGGGGCTTCAGCGGCAGGAGCAATTGCCTTGGCGGCAGTTGCTGCAACTGCCTCTCGGTAGAGTTGGTCGCCGCAGATGAGCGCGCCTTTCTTGTCAGAGGGGATGGTGATGATGGTCAGCGGCCCTGGCATCTTCAGTGTGTTGTAGGCATAGTGTGACGCTGCCAAGAACTTGGCCAGCGCTGGGCGGCCAAGGATCCCATTGTACGGCAATGGGATCTTGGCGACATCGAAAAACAATCTTCTCCATCCTATAGT
Source organism: Triticum aestivum (assembly GCF_018294505.1). NCBI lineage: Eukaryota > Viridiplantae > Streptophyta > Magnoliopsida > Poales > Poaceae > Triticum > Triticum aestivum. Next base: position 283,586,674 of record NC_057802.1, read on the forward strand.
TCAGCTCGCCCCCAAACATAACTGGCAGCGTGATAGTACCTTTCGGCTGACTCCTTTCGGGGTTGACCCCTTGAAACGTGCCCGTTTCCTCAAGATCTCCATCAGGAATCTGCAGCTTCTTGATCATAACGGGCGAGATCAAATTCAGACCGGCCCCACCGTCGACCAGCACTTTTGTCACCTTGAGGTTGCGTATCGTTGGTGAAACCAACAACGGCAAACACCCGACCGCAGTTGTGCGATTAGGGTGATCCTCGGTGTCAAAAATGATGGGCGTGCGGGACCACTTCAGTGGCTTCTGGGCATCGAACGATGGCTCTGCCGCAATGACCTCACGCGCCCACTGCTTCAGTTGGCGGTGAGAGGTGTGCAGTGAGGCGGCACCGTCGACGCACATGTCCTGTGTAGCTTTCTGGAAATCGTGCTCGCCGGACTCGCCGTCCTCGTCATGATCATCATCTTCCTCCTTCTTGTCGCGGCCCCGAGCGGGCCTCTCTTGTTGATTATCTTTGCCGCGGTGACCTCCTTAGCCGTCACACTTCTTGCCGGACCCCTCAGCACCATCCTGACCCTTCTCCTTGTCCCGCCTTTCATATTCAGCTTTCTGCTTTTCTGCAAGTAGCTCAACCTGTCGGCAGTTCTGGAGGTCATGGCCCTTGGTGCGGTGGATCGTGTAGTACTGCTTGTTGGAGCCTCCTGGCTTGTCGGCGGCCGCCAGGGCCCGGCAGGCGGTGCACCCGGCAACCTCCTTGCCGGGGTCGTCAGCCTTAACCTTCTTGCCGGTGCTGGGGTCGCCGGATCCCTCGACGGCAAGCACAGTCTTTCCCTTACGTTTCCTTTTACGGCGCCGACCCTTCTTCGTCGGGGCGGTGGCGTCTTCCTTCCTTCCTTAGCCCGAGCACATCTATCTGCCAGAACATAAAGTTCGGCTACACCCTTGACCTTGTTCATTGCCAGCTCTTCACACATCTTGCGGTTGCATACATTCAGATGGAACGCACTGATGACAGCGGCGAGATGAACATCTGGGATGGTGTACTGCACACGGCTGAATCTTTGTATGTACTTTTGCAGGGACTCGCCATCCTTCTGGGGGATGACATGTAAGTCACTTGCCTGGCCAGGAGCCTGGTGGCCTCTGGTAAAGGCGCCAACAAACTCGGGGCACAGATCCGACTAGGAAGAGATGGAATCCACTGGCAGGTGCATCAACCACGACATGATGTTGGGCTTAAGTGCCAATGGAAAGTAGTTGGCAAGAACCTTGTCATCGCAAGCCCCGGCGGCTTGCATCGCGATGGTGTAGATCTTGAGGAACTCCGACGGGTGAGTCTTGCCGTTGTACTTTTCCCCTAGATCAGGCTTGAACGTGCGGTGGGAGGGCCACTGGAACTGGCGCAGCTCTCGGGTAAAGGCCGGACAACCCACCTCGTAAGGTAGGTCGCCAGAGCCCCCCCGGCGCTGGGTGGTCCATAGCAGGCCCTGCACGCTGATCCGACTGATGGCACGCCTCCCACCGTCGCTCGATGGTAGTTCAAGCGTCTTCCTGAGCTTGATCCCGAAGAACTCGACGTTGGCCGCAGCGGGTTCGCGGGTTGGACGACGCTATGGAAACGTTGTCACAGGCGTCGGCCCGACGAGCCGGTGGCTGCTGTCGCGGCCGTGGGGGAGGAGAGTGCACCGTGGTCGCAGTGTCTCCAGTCCCCCCCACCGTCGGCATGCACTGGCTCAACAGAACACTGGCGTGAGGGTCCCACTGGGAGCGGCTCGTCTTTGTTGGCGAAGCTGACAAGGCTTCGGATGGTGTCCCTCCACCCGTCGAGCTTCTCCGTAGCAGGGGGAAGTCGAGGAGCAGTTGCACGCACGCTAGCGCTTCTGCTGGCGTGGGTGGCGGCGAGAGCTGCGTGGATCGTGACGCGCTTCGGCTTCTAACCAAGTTAGAAGGAGCTCTGTCACGGTCTCACGGTCGCACGCCGCTTCCGCCGGCGTCCGGACGCACACGCCGGCCTGGTGTGTCCTGAGAGTGGCGCACAGGGCTCTTCCCGTGGCGGTGCCCAGGGGCTCCGGCATTGCGGTGTCGCTCATTGCGCGCGGCTTGGGTAGGCGCGGCAGGGGTGCCAGTTGGGGCACCGTAGAGGTTGCCACGCCGCCCGTGGGCAGCACGGGCCCGCCCCCGGACCCAGCGGCATGCGACTCGTCGCCTCGAACTCGAACGACACCGCTCGCCTGGCTCCGATTGCAAGAGTGTCGTGGATGCTCACGGGCGACGTCTCCGGCACCATCCGTGGCCACCCGGTCACCCGCCCACACTAGCGTGGATGGGCCGGCTCCGGACGACCCGATCGTTGTGATCCCCTTTTTCTTGGGGGCCATGGTGATGATGAACTTGATGCGCTAACTTCCAAACCGGATTCTCACAGCTTGTCCCCCCTACCTGGCGCGCCAAATATGTCAGTGGAAACGACACCTATGGGATCACGGGGAATCCCTTCTACGGTTGGCGGGCGCGGAGCTATGGAAAGAGCGGGTTTAGAAGATCAACACGGGGAATTTTTTCCAGGTTTAGGCCGCAAGTGATGCGTAATACCCTACTCCTGCTGGTTTGTGTTTATCTGGTCTTCTTGGACTAGCTACAAAGCATGCAGGGTCCAAAAAGTCTGAATCCTCCTCCAGTATGCCTCGGGCCTCCTTTTATAGCCAAAGGGGGTCGCCAAAGTGGCACACTGGAGGTGAAAAGTTTGTACTGTATACAAGTCTATCATCTGGCACCGTAGGAGAAACGCATTTAATGCGCTGCCGACGTGCCCTCTCGCTTTATCGGGGACGGCAAGGGAACTCGTCCCGTCCGCCGCCGCTTCGCCTCGCTCTGACGTGCGTCCAGGCTGACTAGGCGTGCAGCACCAGGCTAGCTGGCTGGCTGCTGAGTTGGTGCGGTGGCAGAGTCTTCATGAAGATCTGCATGCCACCACGAAGGTGCTTGCTGAGTTGGCCTGGAAGCTACACGTTGCCACGCAGGTGCCTGCCTTGTTGGCGGGTTGACTGTTGTGTTGGAATAGCAGTGGAGCCTTGGCAGGTGGGAGCCTGGCTGCGGCCCTGTAGATGTCCCTGGCAAGGGTCTTGCCGGGGTCTTGCAGGCGTCCCCGGCAAGGGTCTTGCCGGGGTCTTGTGAGTCCCGACAAGGATCTTGCCGGGGTTTCCGTCTTCTAGTTCTCATTTAGTGTTGTATGTTCTTGGTCTTCACAAAGATCTCCATGCCACCATGCAGGCGCCTCCCGAGCCTTGGTTCCAACATTGTCGATGGTGTCGGAACTCTTAGGCTCAAGGGCAGCGGCCCCACTGGCGTTGGACAAGTTGCCCAGCAAGGCTCTTGCCGGGGCTACGTAAGCTGCCCCGGCAAAGTTTCTGCCGGGGAAAGCCTACCTTGTCCCTTTGCTCCTCGCGCCTCTGTCTTGGCGTTGCTCTGGTAGTCTTGTGTCTTTGCTTCCTCTTCTGCCCCGCAAAGTGCGGCCGCAGGCGTGTGGCTGCGACTGCCTGTGCACAAGTAAAGGGGTACAAAAAGGACCCCTACTTTTGTACACCGACAAATTTTGCCACTAAGATTGGGTCAAGAGCGGGAGAAATTTTTAAGTTGCTAAAAGAGAAGGGTACCATAATCCATGAAAGAATAGAAGAAAGTTCGTCTCGGATTGATAAATTAGAAGAAATCTTCAGTAATCTAAGCACGGCTTTTTCGCTAGTGCTATCAAGGAAACTCCCGTAAAAAGTAGAAGAGCCGCCAGGAACAAGGGTGCAACTTCTAGTGATAGCAAAAAGGAGATCTTAAGACTATTAGTATCCACCCGGATTTTGTTGAAGTGATAAGAGATCCTTTTTGCAAGAATGAATTCTCTCAATTTATTCCTAGGAGTATTGTTATTGAAAATATTTAAATCTCTTAAGGATTCTAGGTGTTTGATTGAAGAGTTGAACAAAGATGACAAAACTTAGATCCTTGCTTTATGCCTAGCTAAGGGCGGAAAACTATAGCTCTTGTTGGGAGGCAACCCAATGAATGAATTTTATTTTTGCTTTTTGCTTTCTGTTATTGAGTGTTAACACAATTATGCTACTGTTATGATTGTGTTTTTTTGTTTTAATTAGTGTTTGTGCCAAGTACAACCGATAGGATCTACTTGGGTGATAGTTGTTTGATCTTGCTGAAAAAGACAGAAATTTTGCGCTCACGAAAATAATTTTAATTTTTTATCCGAAAGTGCTTTTTCCCTGATTCTTTTTGCAGAAGATTAATATACAAATTTCTCAGTTCGTCCTATTTTTTCAGAATTTTTGGAGTTCCAGAAGTTTTCGTTTAAGTCAGATTGCTACAGATTGTTCTGTTTTGACAGATTCTGTTTTCTTTGTATTGTGTGCTTATTTTGATGGCCCCATGGTTTTCTTTGATGAGTTTTTGCCATAGAAAAGTTGGAATATAGTAGATATAATACAAAAACAAAATATGAATTGGTTTGATACAGTACTTATAGTAGTGGTTTACTTTGTTACACTAACGGATCTCACGGAGGTTTTGTTGAGTTTTGTGTGATTGAAGTTTTCAAGTTTTGGGTTATCTTACGATGGATGAAGGAAGGATAGAAGAGCCTAAGATTTGGGATGCCCCGGCATCCCAAGCTATTATCCAAAAATGAGAAACCAACTAAGCTTGGGGATGCCCCCGAGTGGCATCCCCTCTTTCTTCCAACAACTATCGCTATTTTACTTGAAACTATATTTTTATTCGTCACATGATATGTGTTTTGCTTGGAGCGTCTTGTATGATATGAGTCTTTGATTGTTTTATTTTGTGTTTTAAGCCATCAATCCTTGCAGGACACACCTATTTGAGAGAGCCAAAATTATATCATGACTTGTTAGAATTGCTCTCTATGCTTCACTTAAATTTTTATGAGCAATGGACTAGCTCTAGTGCTTCACTTATATCTTTATGAGCACGGTGTGCTTTATTATTTTTGAAGAAATGCTCTTTTGCTTCACTTATATTTATATGAGAGTTAGTAAAAAAATTCAAGAAATTCTCTTTTGCTTCACTTAAATTATTTTGAGAGAAAGAAAAAAATTATGCTCATGATCTTCACTTATATTTGTTTGAGCTTATGAAAAGCAACACATGAAAATTAGTCCCAAAGTGATAGATATCCAAGAAGGATATAATAAAAACTTTCATGAAGATCATTGGACAAAATAAACTTGATTCTTAGTAATAGTTTTGAGATATGATGATGTGATATGTGAGTTATGTTGGTGAGTAATTATGCTTTAGTAAGAATATTGGTGCTAAGGTTTGTGATTCCCTATGCAAGTACGAAAGTCAATAGTCATGGAATGAAATTATATCCTGCTTGTGGTTCATTATTCAGCCTTATTTATGCTCAATGCTTGCTTATGCGATTATTCGTTTCTTGGTTGGTCGCTTCCCAATCTTTTGCTAGCCTTCATTTTGCACTAAGTATAACCTCTACTTGTGCATCCAAAACCCTTAAACTAGTTTTGCCACATGAGTCCACTATATCTACCTATATGCGGCATTCTTTTGCCGTTCTAAGCAAATTTGTATGTGCCATCTCTAACTTTCAAAGTAAACTTCTCTTTTGTGTGTTTGTTTCGCTCGCGGAGCGGTGAAGGGTGGCTAATATTTTCCATGCTAGATTTGTTATTCTCAAGATGAGTGTTTATTCACTTGTCATTGCACGAGTGTAAGGCAAAGGTGTTGGGGATGCCCAGTCACGAAATGCAAAAAAAATGATACTTTATGTTGTCAAATAATAAATTCCTTGGAAAGTGTTTGTATGGAGGGCACCCGTAGATACGGTTAGCCATGGAAAGTGAAAGTATGGTGGAAAAAGGAATAAACTTTATTTTCTGTTTGGGAACCGCCTATGGCATATCTAGCATGGAAAGTGTTCGAATTTCTAAGTCTTTTTCGTTGGTGGGATGGATGCACCTCCCAAAATGTTTTTATCTCTAAGTTTTTCGCTTTGAGCTCTGGCACCTCTACAAATCCCTACTTCCCTCTGCGAAGGGCCTTTCTTTTACTTTACGCAATTTTTATTTTGAGTCTCCATCTTTTCTTATAAAAACATCAACTAGGAGGCAATATGATCGTACTTAAGTATTCGGTATAGCTAATATTCGAGTGTCTTTCATGAATGGATCAATGTTTGAGCATGATGGGCTAGGGATAACTTATTTTAGCATTGATATTTTGAAAGACATGGTTGCTTGTGATATGCTTGAGTATCTAAATTATCATGTCAAAACTAGACTGTTGCTTTGAATAACTAAAAGTCCAAATGTCCAGGCTATAAAGAAAAGAAATATGATATGACATGTTAGGCAGCATTCCACATCAAAAATTCTGTTTTTATCACTTACCTACTCGAGGACGAGTAGGAGTTAAGCTTGGGGATGCTGATACGTCTCCAACGTATCTATAATTTTTGATTGTTCCATGCTGTTATATTATCAATCTTGGATGTTTTATAATCATTTATAGTCATTTTATATCATTTTTTGGTACTAACCTATTGACATAGTGCCAAGTGCCAGTTGCTGTTTTTTCCATGTTTTTTACATCACAGAAAATCAATATCAGACGGAGTCCAAATGCCCCGAAACTTTACGGAGAATTTTTATGGGCCATAAGGAACACAACGGGCCCAGGCTGCGCCTGGGGGGTGCCCTGAGGGGGCACAACCCACCAGGGCGTGCCAGGAAGCCCAGGCGCGCCCTGGTGGGTTGTGCCCATCTCGGGTGCCCCCGGACCGCCTCTTTGCTCTACAAAAAGCCCAATATTCCAGAAACCCTAGAATAGGAGATGAAATATTCATCCAGCCGCCGTAGAGTCCAGAACCACCAGATCCAATCTAGACACCATCTCGGATGGGGTTCACCACCTCCATTGGTGCCGCTCCGATGATGCGTGAGTAATTCTTTGTAGACCTTCGGGTCCGTAGTTAGTAGCTAGATGGCTTTCTCTCTCTCGCTGGATTCTCAATACAATGGTCTCTTGGAGATCCATATGATGTAACTCTTTTGCGGTGTGTTTGTTCGGATCAATGAACTTTAAGTTTATGATCAGATCTATCTTTTTATATCCATGAAAGTTATTTGAGTTTCTTTGATATCTTATATGCATGATTGCTTATAGCCTCATATTTCTTCTCCGATATTTGGGTTTTGTTTGGCCAACTCGATCTATTTATCTTGCAATGGGAAAAGGTGCTTTGTAGTGGGTTCAATCTTACGGTGCTTGATCCCAGTGACAGAAAGGGAAACGACATGTATGTATCGTTGCTACTAAGGATAAAACGATGGGGTCTATCTCTACATAGATAGATCTTGTCTACATCATGTCATCGTTCTTATTTCATTACTCTGTTTCTCCATGAACTTAATACACTAGATGCGTGTTGGATAGTGGTCGATGTGTGGAGTAATAGTAGTAGATGCAGGCAGGAGTCGGTCTACTAATCTTGGACGTGATGCCTATATAATGATGATTGCCTGGTTATCGTCATAATTATTTGAAGTTCTATCTATTTCCCAACAGTAATTTGTTCACCCACCATTTGCTATTTTTCTCGAGAGAAGCCACTAGTGAAACCTACGGCCTCCGGGCCTTCTTTCTCATATATTTTCCTTTGCGATCTACTTTTTCCTTGCATTTATTTTCAGATCTATTAAACCAAAAATACAAAAATACCTTGCTGTAATTTTTCTTTATTTTATTTTATTTAGCGTTCGATCTATCAATTTACTACAAATTTATCTCATGTCCGTTTGCCACTTGAGGCACCGTACCCCGAAAGGGATTGACAACCCCTTTAACACGTCGGGTTGCGAGGATTTGTTATCTGTGTCCAGGGGCTCTTTACGTTGTGTTTCTTGGTTCTCCTACTGGTTCGATAACCTTGGTTTCATATCTGAGGGAAATACCTATCGCCGCTGTGCTGCATCATCCCTTCCTCTTTGGGGAAATACCGACGTAGCTTCAACTGACATCACATACACTCACCCCTATGAACGCACGAACGCACACCATACCCCTGTGAGCACCTTCGAGAGACTGAGCCGTCATACCTCTATCTCTACTCTTATCTCTACTCTCGGTGATGATGGTGTGCCTGCCATCTTGCAATATAGACCGTCCGATCTATATGACAGATAGAAAGCAAACTATGGCAATTTTGCAAAAGGATACCCGCACCTCTATCATTCATCCTTATCTCCCACAACTTCATTGTTGAGTAATTAAAAAAGGAAGCCTCTAGAACAATCTGCATGATGGCTGCTGCCGGTGTCATCCATCCCCATGCCTCCGCTAAGTCCAACCACCAATCACCACCGCACCCCACTCCTCCTCACCTTATCTCTCATCTTTCTTCCCGAGATATCATTTTCAATGAAATTCTTGAGGTACCATCTTTTGATGATATTCTCGAGATATCATAAAAATGCATCTTGATGTTCCGTGAAATGCACGAGCATCTTGCTCGTCATCTTGAGATTTATGAAGCCACCGCCTCGTCATCGATAGGAATGGTGGGGAGGTCCGGACGTCTGCCACGTGAAACTCCAAAACTTTGGTCCCATCCCACCCACAACTCTCCCGGCTCCAGCCGTCCGGCTTTGCAAACTCCGTACAGTCAAAACCGATTGACCGGTCGTTATCGGAACCACTATTCACACCAGAACCTTCGCTGCTCGGCCTACGCTAGCTACTTGCCAGCCAGTCACCACTGCCCCAGCACCACAGCTCCTCTCCAGCCCATTCCCCCACCTTTCGATCCCCTAGCCTGCATTAACCATCCCCTAGTTCGCCGGAAAGCCATGGTGCGCCGCAAGATCACGTACAACAAGATGCTGAGGCCAAAGCGCCGCGTAGTAATCGCAGCGACGGTCGGTGCCATAGACCCCCATTCCCAAGCTCGCTTTGCGGCGGGCCAATCCGTGAGTTCTCTGGAGCCAAGCTCCGAGGAGGAGGAAGCCGATCCAATGTTCATGGCAGAGGTCGCAGCGCAGAGAGCCCCCGATGTGTATGAGACAATGGACGTCGACTTCGTGCCGGTGTCTGGGTCCCCCGTGGTGCAGGTGGACCAGCGGTTCAACCTGGCGATCCTAAAGGAGGACCGGGAGGCGGAGGCTCAACTTGACTCGGAGCACGCAGATGCCGCTACCATCGAGGCCCTCCTATAGGCGGAACCGGATGTTGTGGATGTGAACCGGGTGGCGGAGGCTCAACTTGACGCAAAGTGCGCAGATGCCGCTGCCATCGAGGCCCTCCTGCAGGAGGAATCAGACGTCCTGGACTTGAACCGGGCGGCGAAGGCTCAACTCGACGCTGAGCATGTGGATGCCGCTGCCATCGAGGCCCTCCTGCGGGCAGAACCAGACGTCCTGGACTTGAACCGGGCGGTGCTCGCGTCCGTGCGGAGCGCCCGCACGCTCCGCATGAACGAGTAGCTGGAGGCCGAGGACAACAACGGTGCGGAGACACACATCGGCAGCTACGGCTGGTTCGCGCCGGTGGCCAAAGACGACGAGGCCGTCTCGTTCTGTGAGTAGTGATAATTTTTCTTTTTGTCGTTGTTTTTAGGGATCTTTTGCTGTGTAAAAACATATATTTATGCAAGTCGCCTGACTTTCATCATTTGAGTCGGTCGACCATTTCAGGCGGTTGGATGAATATCCTACGTCTCCTAGCCCTTCTTCTTCCCACTAGTGCGCGGCGGTCCTAAACAAACGGTTTTTTACCCCTTTCCGCGACGGCATTTGGAACCGTCGCCAAGTGAGTGTGTGCGATAGGGTGTCCTTCCCACACGACCTAGAAATCATCGGGGATAGGCCCTCCTGGGACCCAGGCTGGGGCCGTGTGCGATCGAGCGAGCATCGAAACCCAATCATTCCTGTAGGTATGTACATCCCACACGGTGAATCCTAGAAATCATTTACGTAGGTATGTACATCCCACACGGTCAATCCCAGAAATCATTTCCGTAGGTATGTACATCCAACACAGTGAATCCCAGAAAATCATTTCCGTTTGTATGTATATCACACACAGTCAATCCAAGGAATACGTTTCCGTTCTGATGTACATCCCACACAGTCAATCCAGGGAAAACGTTTCCGTTCGGATGTACATCCCACAGGGTTTTATGTATACGCTTGTTTGTGAAAGGTGTAACTATCACACACGCTCTGCCTTGGTTAACTGTTTGCTTTCATTAACTACATCACACACGATTTGATGTAGAAAACTGTGTGGCATTGGGCTATCCATCGCAAGCGCTTTTACTGCTAGAACCGTTTGCAAAGGTCCATAACACATTTAGCAGGTTTATTAGTTTACAATTAATAATTCCAGTATTACGCAAATTCACATTTCATATCGAACAGCTGTTTGCCAATTTCATATCAGGCACATATATTATAACATCACAGTACGGTAGATACATGAAAACAGCACAGTACAACATATAGCTAGTTCAACTTCATAAGAACAATATATTCATTTCCCTAATCGAAATCATCTAGGCTCGTCTTATCCACCTCTGCTTTCAGTTCAGTAAGAACCCGTTTTGCACGGGCCAACTGGGAAAGTGCCTCCTCCTTCGCCAACACCATCTTAGGAAAGTCTTTAAAAAAACTAAGCTCATTCTCCACCTTCAACTTTTTATCCCGCATCTTGAAATATGCTTCAGCGTTGACAAGACTTTCTCTAAGCTTAGCTGTGTTCACTTCCTCATACATGCTCCAGAGCTTCGTTAGGCACATCTTCAAAGACTGTGGCCACTCTTGATCAAATAGGGGAAATGTGACTTGTGGTCAGGGAGAAAAGGGGGTGGGGAAGGGGGGCGGGGGTAGATATTTTGGCGGTAGGCCAAAATTTTGGAAATGTGGAGGGAAACTTTGCGCGCGGTGCCGCCGGACCATTCACTTTGAACGATTGTGTGCATCGCAAACGATTCGTCTGCTTTACACGCATGGGATGAGTTTGATAATTCAAATTTTGGTCTCAAGGCATGGGCACATTCACTTTGAACGCACGCGGTGCTGCCGTACCATTCACTTTGAACGATTGTGTGCATCGCAAACGATTCTTCTCCTTTACGCGCACGAGATGAGTTTGATAATTCAAATTTTGGTGGAAATTTCCCCGGGTACGTCATTGCATGATTTAACATTGCTTGCTTGGGCACACAAAAGAGCGTACATCAGACATACCCCACTTACTGAATCGAGCAATTTTAGTAATTACACAGAGCCAGTTGACCTAAACATTGCTCTATCAAAAGACCAACATTAAAAACAAAGCCTAAGTACACATAATTAAAAATCCGCCGCCGCGCCGGCCTATGCATCGCCGGTGTGAGATGAGACATCGATGCCTTGTCCTGGCGACATGCCGCCGTTGGTGGACTCCGCGTCCCCCCTGCTGAAGTCGACCGCGTCCTCGTCCTCGTCCTCGTCCTCGGCGCCGCCCTCAAGGTTGTAGTACTCGTAGTAGTGGCTGCACCAGAGCTCGCGTTGGTACTCCACCGCCGATTCCTCGACGGACAAACTCTTCTCTACCTCGACCTCGGCCACGCGCAACTCCTCCTCCCGGCGCTCCTCGATCTCCGCCGCCTCCTACATCTCCAGCTCCCGCTCGGCGACCTCATGAGGAAGCAGGTGCTCCATGGCCACCGCCGCCTTTTCAGACATGGGTTGCATGTTGGAGTCCGAGGTGGCCTGGAATATCTTGGCATGTGCATCCTCGATCTTCGTGTGGATGGCCTCGACTCGGGCCAGGGCAACATCAGCGGCACGGACGGCAACTCGAGCGCTCTCGGCATTTGCAGCCGCCGTCGCAACAGCAGCTGCAGCCGTCTCGGCTGCTGCAGCTGCCCTGTCGGCTGCCGCAGACGCCCTCTCGGCGGAAGCGGCCGCACTCAATGCGGATGCGGCGGCACTCTCGGCATAGGCGGCCGCGCTCTCAGCGCAGGCGGCAGCGCTCGGGGGAACGCGGCCATCGTACGGGCCTTCATGAATCGTTTCCACGGCCTCATCTTTGCAAGAACGGGGTGGGGGAAATGGGGATCGGGATTCGTGGATTCGGGGGTTGCCGGCACTAGAGCAGACGAGCCGAAGAAGCTTAAGGAGGGAGACTTAAATAGACCTAGATATTTTCATCGCAAACGGTTCCTAGAAAACAACTGTGTGTGATGTTGTAGATATTTTTTATTAGCTGTGAAAGACGAATTTGGAATGAAGTGCCAACGGATGGTGTTTTAAATGAACGAGAAATTTTGTAGTACTAATACAACTATCATGTCAAATTTTGGAAAATTTTAGGGGTCATTTGACCTTCTAAGACATTTAAGTGATTTTCTAGCCATTTAATGAACATAATTGAAATTTGAACTACATGTACATGCAACAGCTAACCATAACGGTTTGAAAACTCATATTTCGTGTACTTGTGTGCCATTTAATTCCATGTGTAGTAAATTGGAAGGAATTTTCAAACATATTCGTCTAACAGCTATGACACAATTAAGCATGGAGTGACATGGCATTTTAATTCCAAAAAATAAAAAAAATCAGAAACACATGAAACCTTGGTTGATGTAATTTCATGCCACTAAGATAATGTGGTAAAAAATTGGCATGTTTGACCAAACTTTGGACACACACCCCTCACAAACCGGAGCAACTCACTAGAAGGCTCGTGGTTCCGAGAGGGAACAATGCATGTTTGATGATGAACGGGAGATAGCTTCCTCTTACGGCCTTCAATTGTTTTCTACGTCTAATGTGCACTACTACAACTGTAATGTGAAATTTTTGAAAATTCTAGGGGTCATTTGACCTTTTAAAGACATTTAAGTGATTTTCTAGCCATTTAATGACCGTAATTCAAATTCGAACTACATCTACATGCAACGCGTAACCGAAACGGTTTGAAAAATCATATTTGTGTACTTGTGTGCTAGTTAATTCCATGTGCAGCAAACTAGAAGGAATTTTCAAACATATTTGTATCACAACATGGACACATATGCATGAATACATATGCATGGAGTGGCATGGCATTTTAATTCCAAAAAAAAATAGAAACACATGAAACCTTGGTTGATGTAATGTCATGCCACCAAGATGATGTGGTAAAGAAATTGGCATGTTTGACGAAAGTTTGGACACAAACCCCTCACAAACCGGAGCAACTCGCTAGAAGGTTTGTGGTTCCGAGAGGGAACAATGCATGTTTGATGACGAACGGGAGATAGCTTCCTCTTACGGCCTTCAAATTTTTTCTACGTCTAACGTGCACTACTACAACTATAATGTGAAATTTTGGAAAATTCTAGGGGTCATTTGACCTTTTAAAGACATTTAAGTGATTTTCTAACCATTTAATGACCGTAATTCAAATTTGAACTACATCTACATGCAACGCCTAACCAAATCGTTTTGAAAAATCATATATGTGTACTTGTGTGCGAGTTAATTCCATGTGCAGTAAATTAGAAGGAATTTTCAAACATATTGGTCTCACGACATGGACACATGCATACGTATGCATGGAGTGACATGGCATTTTAATTCAAAAAAATAGAAAAATGATCAGAAACACATGAAACCTTGGTTGATGTAATGTCATGCCACCAAGATGATGTGGTAAAGAAATTGGCATGTTTGACGAACGTTTGGACACACACCCCTCACAAACCGGAGCAACTCGCTAGAAGGTTCGTGGTTCCGAGAGGGAACAATGCATGTTTGATGACGAACGGGAGATAACTTCCTCTTACGGCCTTCAATTTTTTTTTCCGACGTTTAACGTGCACTAATACAACTGTCATGTGAAAATTTGGTAAATTTCAGGGGTCATTTGACCTTTTAAAGACATTTAAGTGATTTCCTAACCATTTAATGACCGTAATTCAAATTTGAACTACATCTACATGCAAGGCCTAACCATAACGGTTTGAAAAATAATATTTTTGTGTACTTGTGTGCGAGTTAATTCCATGTGCAGTAAATTAGAAGGAATTTTTAAACATATCTGTGAAGGCATGGACACATGCATGGAGTGCATGCCATGGCATTTTTATTCCAAAAAAATAAAAAATGATCAGAAAACATGAAACCTTGCTTGATTTAATGTCATGCCACCAAGATGCGTTGGTAAAGAAATTGGCATGTTTGACGAAAGTTTGGACACACACCCCTCACAAACCGGAGCAACTCGCTAGAAGCTTCATGGTTCCGAGAGGGAACAATGCATGTTTGATGACGAACGGGAGATAGCTTCCTCTTACGGCCTTGAAATTTTTTCTACGTCTAACGTGCACTACTACAACTGTAATGTGAAATTTTGGAAAATTCTAGGGGTCATTTGACCTTCCAAAGACATTTAAGTGATTTTCTAACCATTTAATGACCGTAATTCAAATTTGAACTACATCTACATGCAACGCTAACCAAAACAGTTTGAAAAATCATATTTGTGTACTTGTGTGCGAGTTAATTCCATGTGCAGTAAATTAGAAGGAATTTTCTAACATATTGGTCTCACAACATGGACACATGCATACGTATGCATGGAGTGACATGGCATTTTAATTCAAAAAATAGAAAAATGATCAGAAACACATGAAAGCTTGGTTGATGTAATGTCATGCCACCAAGATGATGTGGTAAATAAATTGGCATGTTTGACGAATGTTTGGACACACACCCCTCACAATCCGGAGCAACTCGCTAGAAGGTTCATGGTTCCGAGAGGGAACAATGCATTTTGATGACGAACGGGAGATAGCTTCCTCTTACGGCCTTCAAATTTTTTCCTACGTTTAACGTGCAACTGTCATGTGAAAATTTGGTAAATTTCAGGGGTCATTTGACCTTCTAAAGACATTTAAGTGATTTTCTAACCATTTAATGACCGTAATTCAAATTTGAACTACATCTACATGCAACGCCTAACCAAAACGGTTTGAAAAATCATATTTTTGTGTACTTGTGTGCGAGTTAATTCCATGTGCAGTAAATTCGAAGGAATTTTCAAACATATTGGTGTCAAGGCATGGGCACATGCATGGAGTGCATGCCATGACATTTTAATTCCAAAAAATTAAAAAAAGATCAGAAAAACATGAAACCTTGCTTGATTTAATATCATGCCACCAAGATGATGTGGTAAAAAAATTGGCATGTTTGACGAAAGTTTGGACACACATCCCTCACAAACCGGAGCAACTCACTAGAAGGTTCATGGTTCCGAGAGGGAACAATGCATGTTTGCTGACGGACGGGAGATAGCTTCCTCTTACGTCCTTCAATTTTTTTCCTACGTTTAACGTGCACTAATACAATTGTCATGTGAAATTTTGGAAATTTTCAGGGGTCATTTGACCTTTTAAAGACATATAAGTGATTTTCTAACCATTTAATGACCGCATTTCAAATTTGAACTACATCTACACGCAACGCCTAACCAAAACGGTTTGAAAAATCATATTTTTGTGTACTTGTGTGCGAGTTAAAAAATCATCAGACGATGTAAATATCTGGTGTTCAAAAAAGAAAATGTAAAGATCTGGCAAGAAAACCACCCCCCACACGACTCGCACTCTATCGTGCGGCTCGAGGTTTGGTAGGTGATTGGCGGGGATCATTAATCAAACACGGTTCTGTATTGGAAACCATCAGCTATTATGTTCACACACTGATTTGCTGCGGGAATTGTGTGTAATTCAAACTACAGTACTCGTAAATTCCGGCGACCGGCGTGTGTATTGTCCCCGTCGATCTAGTTTCCGGCCACCAATAAATACTACCTTGCTCACGTCGTCCCGCCTGCATTGTCATCTACATCCTCCCCTTGCTCGCCCTCTCTCTCTCTCAAATCTCTGCCATGGCGCCGCTCGTCTGCCCACGTGCAGACGAGGAGTCGCCGCCCCCCGAGGATGCTCACTCGATTAGCAGTGATGAGGACCCCTACGCGCTGCCTGACGAGGTTGTGCCGGACCCCCCAACTTTGGATTGGTTTTGGGGCCAGTACAATCTTTGTCTATGGAAGTCGCTGCCGCCGGCTGAGAAACCAAGGCAAGTGGCGTTCAAGAATGAGATGGCGGAGGAGGAAGCCAGGTACCAGGCGGCCTGTGAAGCCCGTGATGCTGCCTGGAAAAAGGAGGCGGCAGAGCTTTGAGGGCGGGCGCGTCATCGTGCCGAGGAGGTGTACGAAGACGGGTACTTCGCGAGGAAGGTCATAGGCGCTGGGCGCCTCGTCACTGCGTGGAGGTGGGCCGATAAGCTCCAGCGTGCGATCGACAAGGAGCTCCGGTGGGCGCCCAACGAAATGGCAAGATCGGCCGCGCGCGTCTGCCAGCAAGAGGCAGATCGGCACGTCAAGCGCTGCGAGGCAGAGGAGTCGGAGTACTGCCTCCGCATTGGGAAGACGCCACGCACCAGGGAGCTGCTGGCGAGGGGCTGCCGGAATACTGGCCCCGGAGGGATTATTAGTTTTAGTATTGTTCGTTTTCAATTTTGTGCATTGTACCTAGTAGTTAAGTATCATCACGTATATGTGATGATATTATATATATATATTCTGTGATGATCTAATGAACAATTAATATATATATATATATATTATGAATTCCATTTTGTATCGGTTTTTGTATACTCATTTGAATCTAGCTGTTATCATCCACATATACAGAATGGAAAGCGTATATACACACATTGAAACAGAATATATAAGAATGGAAAATAGAGTACACACATTGAAACAGAGCAATAAACAGAGCAATACTATGATTGCTGTGAATACATAAATATCCAGGTCGAAATGACTTTCCAAAATAAAACGCATCAATGAGACCATGACCAACAACCCTTGCCTAGGGTAGCTCTTGGCTCTGCCTGAACTCGTGCGGGCGTTCGTCCAAGCGGTCGACACGGTCGCGGTACATCTGGAGCGCGATCTCGAGCTCCAAGTTGGCTATTTCATCGGAAATCACCAGCTCGAGGATGCGACGGCCATGTTCCTCTACTGCGCCCAGGTGGACACCTGGGCCAAGCAAGCGGTCGAGCCTACGGACTAGCGCGTTAGCATCCAGTGGGCCGCGGACGAGGCGAACGGCAGCACCCACGCGAACGGCGCGGCGGGCGTCCTGTGCAAGTACGGCGCGGCCGGCCTCTGGTGCAAGTACGGCGCTGAGGGCCTCTGTCCACTACTGGCGAGGAATAGGGGTACTGACGGGACATGTACCCAGCTGCGACGCCATGTCGATAGCAGGCAAGCGTCGATGGATCCGCTGTTCCTGTGCGGCGCGCCGCGCCTCTCGCTCTGTGGCACTCCAACGGTCTCGTCGTGCGGTGAGCCGCAGCCTATCGGCACGGACGCGCCAAGCTTGCTCTGCGGCGCGCCATCGATCATGTTGTGCGGCGAGCTGCAGCCTGTCGGCGCTGACATGCCTATCTTGATCCACGGTGCTCAAGCGCCATGTGCCAAAGGTCTGCTCAACCCTGGCGATGACGCGCATCACGGCGTCGTCCATCGCGTTGCCGGGGAGCGCCTCGGCCTCGATGGGCCGTGGCGCCTGCTTGTTTTCCTCGTTGACGAGGTTGATGGCAGAGGCGGCGCTTTGGTGGGTTGGCATGCTTGGAAAAGGTGGATGTGCTACAGGCTGCGCTTGTCGCCTCCGTGCGTCGCGCGCCCCCTAGGCGCAATATAGCAGGGTGGCGGGAAACATGTGTGGAAATGGTGGGAAACGGTGGCGTGTTCATAAAATGCCATCAATTAATGGAAACTTACCATCGAGCTAGCACAAGTCGTAGATGATGATCAGATGAACACGGACCACACCAGGGAACCCGTCGGTGATGAATTCATCAATCCTAAACGGTTGAATACTAGCAAGCGTTTGCCCACAACACACACGGCCTATTCCATCATAAATAGGTTGGATGGATCAACTGTATGCCACGTATCACACATTGTCAAAAATTAATGCGGTAGACCTTCTTTAATGTGCGTTAAAAAAACAAGGACCTCAAGGTTAAATTAGCTGAGGGAAAATGACCCATCCCATCACCTAATTTAACATCGACACAAATGCCCATCTAGTCACCCATCCGATGGCTGCTCCAGCCTGAGCACACTTAACTTGATAGATTTCTTACATGAGCTACTGGTGGAACAGCTAGTCCTTGCTGATAGGAATGCCTCTTCACATCCTTAAGGCGTATCCGTATGACCGCCCGTCCCACAATGGCCAATAGATGTTGTGTAGACAGAGCATATCACATACGTCTTATTAGAAGCAATCGTCTGCGTTATTATCGGTCTTCGCACACATTTATGATTACAGACCTGTTTGCCGCGTATCACACACATCTTGTTATATTGAACCGTTTCTGTTCTCTTGCCTAATCACAAACAGTTCATCCGAGTGAATCGTATGATGTATATCGCACACACCTTCATCTGGCGGCCCGTTTCTTTTGTGTTGCCTAATCACAAACAATTCATCCGAGTGAAACGTATGCTGTGTATCGCACACGCCTTCATCTGGCTGCCCGTTTCTTTTGTTCCTCCTCATCGCAAACTATTAATTGAACTGAACCATATGCCCTTCATCGCACACGCAACTAAAACCTGAACCGTGTTTGATGCATCCGTCATCGCAAATGTTTTATACATTTCTGACGGTTTTCATACAGCATCGTTTGCGATTATGGCATCGCACACAGTTTCTAAAAGGATCTCTGATCGTAGTGTCGCGTTAGCAGCATCCTGCAGTAGTGTCCGCACCTCTTCTTCTTCCCCAACAGACCACCGCATGGGTCGTACGAATCTTCCCCAACATGCGGTTGGATAAACATACTGTATGAACAAAAATTATGTGCCAGCGGTAGGATGGCTGAGTTTGGTTTGATCACATGCGGTAGCACATGTCAGTGAGGGTGCGTTCCCTTGGTTGGGTTTGCGGCATGTAGGAGCGACTGTGTGAGGGTGCGGTGCGGCCGCGACAGCCGTGCGTTAGTGTACCCCCTTTTCATTTTGAAAAATTTAGGCAAGCTTGGCAAAAATGTGTGGCGAAGTATGGCAATGCAAGGCCTAGACCCAAACCGGATACAAGTACATACGTACTACTTGTGTTAAAAAAGAAAGGCGGGGTTTTTGTTCATGGGATTGATCGATACAAATCCTCATTTGATGTGTGAATTAATGCATATTTTTTCTCCGACGCACAAAGAGCTAATCATCTCACTCCTCATCACTTGATTAATGCAGCGCCATGCAAACCAACCTTCTCACTTCTGCATGCATGCAAGGGTATATTAATGTCCTTGGTTGCTAGTAGGAGCCAAACCCATCAATTTTGTCTCGATTAGTATTAATGGCCTTCTGCGAATTGTAATTTTGATACTGGCCTTGTATACAAAAAATGGAGGTAGTAACTATTTGACTTCCTTCCCCATTGCGGCGACGTCGACGATATCTCGAACGCTGTGGTTTGGCGAAGTGCGTTCGACGGAGAACACCATTGAGGGAGACCACGGTAAGTCGTTCCCAAGTGCTGCCTGCAAGCCGAGACAACCGCCTTCTTTGCATCCAGGAAGTCCGTTGAACCAAAGGACGCGTAAATGTACTAGTACTACGCAATAGCATCGTCCATCCAGCTTAGTGTGGTAAGGTGGTTTCTCGAAGAAGACGATGGAGAAGCGGACTCCCCTCACTGCTTTGTAATTTTTGATAGAAGGGACAAGGGAGTAGACTCTGTGCTCTATATTGTACATGCGTCCAAGAACGGGAGAAAGAGGAGAGAGGTTGCATTTTTCTATTGCTTCAATCAATCAATTAGGGAGCTTCGGTTCCAACTTTTTGGCTTTGGCAGCACCGTCCACAATGGTTCCCATCGATGCCAAAAGCTATTTTCACATTTGGCTACACATTGTGGATGCCCTTAACCGTACCACTTGGTTTTTCTCCTATGTGCTATCTATACAAATCTTGATTATATTGATCTAAAAAATTATAGTATCAAGATTAGTAAAATGGAGGTGATTTTGCCGCGCGGAAGGTGGGGGAGGTTTCTTATTTTTAGAGGACGTAGGCCTGGCGATTTGCTAACATGCGGTCCCATGTGTCAGTGCTTTACCAAGCCAATCAACGTCCCACATGAGGCAGAACAACAGCAGAAGCAACACGTGGTTAACTTGAAGAAGATGAGGGAGAAGCGAATTCAGCAACGAGTGAAATGATGGTTGCTTCGTCCCTCCAACTTCTTTTTTTAGCATTACTTCGTCCCTCCAACTTAAATGACGGAAAGGTGGTGCTTTGTGATTTGACGCCTCATTGCTCATTACTATGCCGGCACCATGACTGGGGTGCTTCACCCTTGCTGCTCTGCACTGTTATTTCGGAATGGCACATGGATCCGGTTGCTTGTTGTCCCACATGTCGGTGAAAGGGACTAGAACATTTATGAAAGCGAGCGCTCCACTCTTACGACAAAGGAGTACACGACACGACGGCCCAGTGAACTGTTACTTGTACTGTAGTACTACTATAGTTTTGTTGTTTCGCACGATCCATCGATACAAACCCGATTAAACAGGCAAGGGCGGGATTTTTCCCGCGCGGTAGATGATACTAGCCATACATTTGAAAGGAAATTTTAATGTATGCAAACTTAATAATTAAGTAACTATATGAGGTCTAGTAAAACTAAAAACACATTTGATTTATTGTGTTAGAGTGTAGTAGTAGTGATGTATTGCATAGTTGTTAGATGTAACATGCGAGAACGTGTAGAGATGTACTTTTGGAGGGCCTACAAAGAGAAATTGGGCATAAAGTGGATTCAAATATTTGTAGTCATCTTCATAGAATTTGTAACTCGTATCTACAGTTTGTACAGTAGACGTGAATGCTTGTTCGCTCTTACGAAACCAGTACAACAATAATGGGGTGGCATGCGCCAATTTAGGCACTGGCACGTTGGCCTACTCGGCTCCATAGAGAGAGCGAGAGAAGAGATAAATACATGGTCGGTCAGTGTATTTCAAGCAAAAAACGTAATACGGTCCCGGACTTCAGAATACGCTCATTACGGTCACTATATATGTTTTGCGGTGATTATACGGTCACTTGCTCACCGTTCAGCATCGGATTGCACTCTGTTGACCTGCCAAATAGTCTGCATGGCACTATGTTGATTGGTTAAATTGACCACGTTCCTTGTGGGTCCCACCTTTCAGTTCGCATAGGAAAAAGGTAAGATAAACACAAATTTACGCAGGCGCTAGAAGACTCCAAACCGTGCGCGGGAACCACCTGGTTGTGTATGTGTCTGTCAGGGTCTGATGTGTGTGCATGCACGCGTAGGTTCAACACTTGAGCGTGAGAGTGTGTGTTGGTCGTGTGGTGTGTGCATGCATGCGTGCGTGTGCGCGTGTGAGTGTTGCATGCGTGCGTGGCTGCGTGTGTATGTGTGAGTGTTGCATGCGTGCGTGGCTGTGTGTGTTCGTGTGAGTGTTGCGTGCATCCAGTTCGCGTGCATGCGTGCGTGTGTGTATAATCATCACATCAGCTCATGTGTGTTAAAGCGGACGGCTCAACATACCAATACAAGGCCACCTTGTCTGTTGTGCCCACGGTCATGACTTCAAACCACCGTCCAATATATTTTTTATCGTTTGTTTCATTCTTATACACGCTGACAGGTGGGCCCAATGGTAGTGAGATAATGTGATGCAACACTAGAGGTGCCATGTGGAGCATTTAACTGGTCAACTAGTCTTGTCTTGAGCAAATACAGAGCTGTACGGTGAGCCCGTGACTGCATAATAACCACGAAACATAAATGGTGACCGGAATGAGTTGATTCTGAGGTCCAATGTACGTATCGTGCTTTCGCTTCAAGTACAATGATCGTCACTGTATATATCGCGAGAGAAAGATGAAACATGCGTGAATGTGCTGGGGCGCACTTTTAGAGGACCTGGATATAGTTTGTGTGCGTACGTGAAAGGGGCGTAGAGGGGGTGTATGCGATGGAGAGAGATGCTCTTCATTTATCTTTATTATGACTAACTTTATATATAGTATAAAAATATAAAAAATCACAGTGCGGAATATATATCATTGGGTGCACCTTGCAATGCAAATTAACGTTCACACTCCTCCATATAACTTTGTAATATTGTATATATGTAGAAATTATAAAATAAATTTTTGGCCACACTTTGTGTTGTTTTATTCAAAAGGAATGTTGTATGCGAAATAAACGTGAAGAGAGGGCTTTTTAGATCAATGGGGTACGTGATGTAACATGTGTGAATGTGTAGTTGACGTATTTGGCAGGGCCTAGAGAGGTATGTGTATGTATTACGTATTCGAGAGAGCATGGATAGAGGGGTCGGCGGGGGGGGGGGGGCGTGGGAGAGATAGCACGAGAAATGTGAGAGGTCTAGAGATACTAGAGAGAGAAGGAGAGACGAATAGGATGTCACGACGAGAGATCCCCTTGAGTGTGTATATGCAAGGGGGGAGGGGATAGAGGAACGAGGAGAAAATATTCTGTGTGGTGTCTGTGTTGGTATGTGTGGGTGTGAGAAGATAACGAGACCTGGGGGCAGAGGGTGTGTCACCGCGTGAGGTCCGGTGGGCCGAGGTGAGGCCCTCGGTTCGATTCCGTCCTGCGCCATATTGGTCGGCCCGTGACGCATTTAGGGAGACCCATGGAGGACTAGCCGTACAAGATAAAGATACCAGAGTCGTGAAGGACTCTGTGTCCATTGACAAAGCCGGCTAGGATTTGTAACCCTAGGTCCTCGGACTAAGGTAACCCCTTATCTCTGATATTACCATTCATCCAACCTAACTTTAAGGGGCATCCTACAGAATTCTCTCCTAGAATCATACTCGTGAATTAGGAAGAGAGGTGGAGACAATGCGTTCGAGACATGCCTAAAGATGATGTGCGTGCAGGAGACACGTAGGCAAGTCTATGTATATAGAAAGGGTCGATGGGGATTGTGCATGTGTATGCTTGTGAGAGGAAGAGTGCTTGTGATAAAGGTTAGTGAAAACAGCCGTAAATGGTTGCGAGAGGGAGGGAGGGTTATATCAAGAGCATGTCTGCGAGAAAGACACCTCGGGAGAGAGTGTGTGAGCATGTGTGAGAGAACACCGATGGATATACAGCGTGTGCGTGTATGTGTGAGAGACAAAGTCAGCGTGTGTGTGAGGAGGGGCCTATGGAGAGTGAAACTACACACAGAAGACTGATGTACACATTGATTAAAAATATAAATTGTATCCAAATATTAGGATGTGATCATGATATTTGCAATTCGCGTAAGCAACGGTCATTGATCCATCAGACATCTATATTCTATCGAATTTGAGCATGTCTATGTTATTATTCGACATAATTGATCCACAAAGTTAGTATTTTGAACTCCAGACAATGCATCGCTCTAGCAATCGAATATAAACATGAGTATAGTTCATGTTGTGTGTGTAAAGCACATTATACATACAAAAGTTACACAATTAATGAATATTATAAATAGCTAGCTAGTAACTAGCATACATTTGAATTCAACTTAAGGTGGTTTAAAAAAATTCGAATTCAACATAAAGTCAATTCAATTATTTGAATTCGAGATCATGGCATTTGTAAATCATACCTAAATTGTGGGGGCACCAATCTTTGCTCCGCTCTTGTACATAATAGCATATATAGTCGTGTAGAAAATAGATTCAAATTTACCTCCTCCATTTCAAAATAATCGTAGTTATAGGATTTTCAAGTGTCAAAATTTAAAAAAGAAGCGCAAAATTTAAGGAGGTTTTCAAACTTACAAGGTCAAATTTAACGTTGTCTATTTAGGTCAATCCTCAAAGTTCAAGAGTACTCTAAACGTGAATGCTTCTGTTTCAAAATTTCGAAGGAAGCACCAAAAGAGCCTCTACTCGCCTGAAACCGTGTGAGGCCAATGTTTGGTAGAAGGAAATTAATTTTCTAACTCCGACCCGTGAAGCCTACCGGCCCGACGTCTATAGGTCTAAACTGGGGTAGGTTTGTAACATCATCTAGACGCCACGCAACCGCCTCCGAAAAACATTCATACACCGTGGCCGCCTAAACACACATTCGCTCGGCCAAAATCGCTCCCGCCCACTATTTGGCACACCTGGGATTACCGTCCTACCCCTGACCCGCAGTAGGTCCAAAATTTAAGAGGGGGGCAAAGTTTGTACTTTCCCCAAATTTCAAACAAGCGCATCCCATCTGTTAAAAAAACAAGCGCGTCCCAGACCAAAACATGGTTCCCCCTTAGCTCCCCCCGTCTGATTCCCCATTCGTACTCCATGGGCGCCAAAACTATCTCTCCACCAGCCGTGAATAACCGGCGTCCGCCGTCCGACACCCCATCCCACCGATCAACCGCTGCCCTCCACCATCATGCCGGAGCCGATACAACAACGTCATCGTCCACCACAACCGCAACCGCAATGCCCTCCACGGCTAGTAGTTGAAGCCGAGGCCAAGCTGTCTCCAGGACACCTACATGCACCATACCCGAGCTAGTTCAACCACGCCGTCCTGCGCCTCACCGCTGCCTCTCCAACGTCGCCACGTCCACCACACCGGAGATGTTCCCGCTACGCCGTCCTTCGCCGCCTCGGATCTGGTTCCCCTCCACTGATAGACGGCCACCGCAACACAGTCAAAGTTTGGCCATGGGTTCGTCCAAGGCTCCACCCTCCTCCAAAACATCGGTTCCCCCCAGTAAAAAAAACATCACCGCGATATCATGAGGACACAACACTGGCAACCAAAAATGGTACCCCTCTTCCCTTATTCATGCCATTCTTATGTGTCTGCTTACACGGTATTCATCCCACAGAAGACACTAGTTGACCGCTTCTTCCTACACCTTCTTCCTGATACTAGATGTTCCTAGTAACTCACGATGCACAAGGTTTCTCCTCATATACTAATTCACCTTAGCTAGAGGTCCGTCGCCCCTGGATTTCAATTCCTGGTCAGTTGATTCCCAATTAAAGGAAGCATTCCCCGGCTAACATGCTCTAGTCCGCCTATTACGCTGGGGAAGCAGCGCCTCGGTGTTTATCTTAGGGGTGTGTGGGGCCTAGGAGCTGCTGGCGCCCGATCTGGAGGTCGGCCGGGCTTAAAGGGATGGCCGGGGAGCGCTGCCAAGCATGGCGGTGGTGTGAGGTCGAGGGGAGGGCGGGGCGACGGAGGCAAGGGTCTGGGCCGGTGGTCGCTGGCGGTTTGAGAAAGATCGTCAAGAGTGACTGGTGGGAGGTAGACGAAGGACATCTCCCGTTCCTTGTAGATCGGACGGTTCATAAAAAAATTGATTGACCTATTTATTTTCAGTCGACTATTATTTTGATAGGACCACATGTGGTGGTGTGCTGGAGGAGTACCTGCATTTCCCAGCCATCCCTGTGCTCATATGTTACAAAATCATATGGAGTAGAATCTAATTTTGTTTGCCATGCAATGTTGTAGAGCTATCATATGTCTCCTGTCATTAATTTTTTAGCCACCTACTATCTGCTACTTTTATAGTGCACTACTTCTGCACACACTTCACCCATACTCTCACTATTTTTTTATGCATGGGTATTTCAGCTTGTGCCAACCGGTTGGTAGAAGCACGAAATAAAAGAGAGAAGCAGCTCCAGCTTTCTTCAGGCTTAGGCAAGACACGTTTCAGCGCTATAAAGGGTGCAGTGTCAGCAGATGGAGACGGTAAATGTAGCTTTGGAGTTGATGATCTCGCTCGCCATGAACCACCATCCCATGTGCTTGCTTTAAGTTCACGGTGTTATATGTGGTTGCATGTTGCATATGGTGTCTAGCTTGTATTTGAAAGGCCGAAGTCGTTCTTTATTAAGACAAGGAAAGATATTTTTTACATGAACCACCATCTCGGGAGCACCAGAAGACAAATAGCTAGTCAGGGCACTGGCCGAGCCAGTGACAAGCCCAGCATAGACAGGCATCACCCAAAAGCCAACTAAAAAGCCACGATGGTGGTAAAGCAGCCCGCCTCCCACCTGGCTCTCAGGTCCTCAATGATAATGCTCACCACTCCAGCCGGATGTCTAGCTTGTATTGCTTCCAATTTGGTTAAATTGCATCTGCTTAGCTTACACATTATACATTTGAATATGCACTGGTGCGCGTCGGTCCTAAACAAACGGTTTTTAACCCCTTTCCGCGACGACATCTGGAACCGTTGCCAAGTGAGTGTGAGCGATAGGGGGGTCCTTCCCACACGACCCAGAAACCATCGGGGATATGCCCTCCTGGCACACACGTTCGGCAAAATGAGGTCGTGTGCGACCGGCGAGTGCTCAAATACTGAAATACGTATAGTAGAGCTAAAAATACAATTATACGGCGAAATTGTTTGGGACAATTACATTTTTACCCCTAGTTGGTTCCTACCCACGGGTTTTGCCCTTACTTTTCGAGCTTGCTCAGTTTTGCCCTTACTTTTTTCGTCGTGGTCCCTCAAATGCCCTTTGACCGTTTGACCAAAACTTTGAAAATTCATAACTAATTCATATGAACTTAGAAAAATGAAAATAAGATATCAAAATGTTCAGATAAACATTACCTTTATGTGCATATCATTTGCATTCAGGACAAAAGCAGCCTTTAAACTACCTGAGGTAATTATTGTTGTTAACATTATTAAAAATAAAAAGGTATAAACAACATTTTTTTCATGAATAAAAATTACATCCAAATGTAGGTGATGTTTTCTGGACATCCAGCTATCTTATTTGCATTTTTCTGAGTTCATATCATCTTGTTAAGAATGTTCTAACGACTTTGACAATTATTTGGAAACTTCATAACAAGTTGATACGAACTCGGAAAAATGCAAATAAGATATGAGGATGTTTAGAAAACATCACCTACATTTGCATGTAAATTTGATTCATGAAAAAAAATTGTTTATACCTTTTTATTTTTAATAATGTTAATAACATTAATTACCTTAGGTAGTTTAAAGGGTGCTTTTGTCCCGAATGCAAATGATATGCACATAAAGGTAATGTTTATCTGAACATTTTGATATCTTATTTGCATTTTTCTGAGTTCATATGAATTAGTTATGAATTTTCAAAGTTTTGGTCAAACGGTCAAAGGGCATTCGAGGGACCTCGACGAAAAAAGTAAGGGCAAAACTGAGCAAGCTCAAAAAGTAAGGGCAAAACCCGTGGGTAGGAACCAACTAGGGGTAAAAATGCAATTGTCCCAAATTGTTTCCGGTCGCAAGTACATCCCACACAGTCAGTCCCCGCTAAACGTTTCCGTTCGTATGTACATCCCACACAGTCGCTCCAAGGAAAATGTTTCCGTTCACAGGTACATCACACACAATTTTTCCCGTTAAATCGTTTGTGATAGCGTTGCCATTGCACACGATATTAATAATTTTATCATTTGCGTTATTGAATGCATCACACACGGTGCGTAGAAAGAAACTGTGTGGCCAAGGCTGTCCATCACACACACTTTTTATGTGATAAACATTTGCGCAAGATGGCCTAACGCAAAAAGTTTTCAAGAGAAAGTCATGTGTGCAGTGGAGATTGATCGCACACGTAGTGGATCCTAGAAACATTTCTGATCTCCACGTATATCGCAGACGTTTCTCTTTCGCAAACCGTGTGCAGTGTAATCCCTATTTAATCCATAATTAATCCAATTAATCCCTAATTTAAAAATCACATGTTATGAATTTGAAACTAGGCAATCACTTATTTCATATCCAACCATGTTTATTACAAATATAGGTTCAACCACGAATCCATAATTCAATGCATAGGTACATATACTGAAGAACTACAGAAGCACCAAGTAAAGAATGATGAACCACAGTTGTACTAAATATTGTAAAGAGAGAGGCAAAAGACATTCTGGTTGCTGGAGAAGGTGAAGCGGAATACCCATATTGTGCCCTCCTCCATGTGATGGCCGCCCGTCCATCCTCACTGTCTTCATTAGGACTTCTCGATGCTCATTGTAGTCTAGATGAAATACTTTAGCCTTCATTGCATGTCAACCAATCATGTACTTTGCGAGGTAATCTTGAGTGAACTGCTTCGGGAACCACTGGGAACGAGAATGATTCAGACATTGTTGTCTAACAACTCATTATGGGCAGTAAAAAGAGATGGCTGTAGAGTTTGTAGTTACCATCCTACAGCTCACTGTTGGATGGATAGAGCATAAACAAAGAATTTGCTTGCCACCATTCGTATCTTTTTGCTAATAATCCTTATCAGTTTCCTCACTTGATGCTTGTTCATCAATATCTCATTGCCCCATACACAAAAAGGGTCAATGCATGGATCCTTGCCAAGGGCATATGTACCTACAAGCAGCAAGTCAATATTAGAAGCTAACTAGTGTCCAGGCCTGGATCTATATGCACTACATTATGGAACGACGGGGGACTACAAGCCGAGGGATGAAGCTAACCTCGCGAAAAATGGTGGCCACTCCCGTTGTTGTCCTGCATAAGTAGTGGAAAGGCATGATAAGTACAACAATCTTAACATCAAACAAATATAGCAGAGGTAAACAACATCATCTCCAAATGATAGCTTGAATGTGTTGGTTTCAGCATGCTGTTAAAGCAGATATAAAATGGAAGGCAATGTTACCGACAGCAGGCTTAACATCCATCAAATATTGCAATTCAAACTTGATTGTTGAAAATGAATAGAACGTAGGTAATGCTTAAACATCACACTGGATAAATGTGTAAAACTGAAAATAAAGGGCATGTGTTAACTACACAAGGATTAACTAGAGCCAAATATAGCCGTTCAAACTAGTATTGATGTAGTTGAGCGGCACAGTTCCGACTTGCACATAATGAACCACACATTGTGAATGACTGAAATAAACAAGGCATAAATGACCAGTATAACAACCAAATAGAGCCATTGAAAACTGGACAGAGTCTCACTGCAACCAACCTAACAAGCAAATACAGATAAACAGGGCATATGCTTGAAAACTGGAGAAATGCTCACTACAACCAACCTAACAAGCAGATAAAGATAAACAACGCATCTGCTTGATAACTGGAGAAATGCAAAAAAAAGCAACCTAACAACTAAATACAGATAAACAAGGCATCTACTTGATAACTGGACAAAAGCTAAAAAAAGCAACCTATCAACCAAATACAGATAAACAAGGCATCTGCTTGATAACTGGACAAATACTCACTGCACCCAAACTAAGAACCAAATACAGATAAACAAGGCATCTGCTTGATAACTGAAAAAATGCTCACTCCAACCAACTTAACAACCAAATACAGATAAACAAGGCATCTACTCACTATAAACAACCAAATATAGCCATTCGTGAAACTAAAGTGGACAATTCATACTATCACATAGACCTATTGAACAATACATTTTTGCATAACTGAAATAATTAAACACGACACAGTTAAAGCACCGCACGGAAAATGCTACTACAACAAAGGGTACGGGTTGGCAAGCTAGAAAAGGTAATATTTGCTGATAGAATGTTGCCTCACATTTCATGGACGGGATCCTTCCAGTTGGAAGAGCACAAACCCATGGTGCACTCTCTGATGTCACAGATGGGCTGTTTCACCTTGGAAGAACCTTCGTGGGTGCCCTCCTCGTGGTCGTGGTTGTGGTCGATGAGATCTGACTTGGCAATTGAGGATCCCAAGCCGCCGCCGTAGAACATGTCCTTCAGAAGTGACAAAATGGGCTTGATGGCGTATAAAGCTCGCAAATCCTTGACCGCTTGGCGGAGGAGATCAGCGGTAGGGCCGTCAAAGAGATCGACGGCAGTTGAACCAGAGGGGTTGGGGATGGACCACTTAACCTGTGACATGGCCCGCCTGAAGCCGTCGGTGTGGACGAGCTTGATGTGGTAGCGAGCTTTCCCGAGACACAGTAATACGCTAGCCCGCTGACATGAAGCCTTCGGCATGGCAATGTAGTCAACGTCTTCGCCGGCTTCCGCAGTGACGTGTTGCTCCAGGATCGACAGGTCGGGGTGAACGGCGGCCACCTCGCCAACGTCCGCCGGAGAGGCCATGATAAACCTCTTCTTGGATGAACGCTCGTCGGGCTCCCCGGGATACGTGGTCGAGCTTAGGCTAGGACATTATGGAGCAGGGGATGTGGATCTGGCCGGGAGGGACACCGCATGCCTCATCTAAAAACTCAGGGGAGTGGGGCGACGGTATGGGAATCGCTGTATAACCTGAACTTTATTATCTAAGCTAGGAGGAACGGGCAGACCGGCAGGGTTGGCGGCGGCGCCGGCGCCGGCCGCGAGCTAGGGTTCGAAGGGGGGCGGGTGGGGGACTGTGGAGGGGGGTGGTGTTTGAGGATACACCACGGCTACTGAAAATTTTAGTAATGGTGGGTGGAGATGGTGGCGGACGAGGGAGGGCGACGGTTCAAATGCCTCGGCTGCTAAAATTTTACTATAAGGTCGGTGCTGGAGGAGTGTGGGCGATGGTTGAAGTACGGCGGCTACTAAAATTTGGGTAAAGGAATTGATGCGGGGCGGGAGTGCCCAAGATCGTGCATGGTCCAATAACAATATGCGTGTATGATAATAAGGAAAAGTGGCGCGGATCCGCCGATTTTTGCAATGCTCAATGCGGGTAGTTTGTTTTTTATATTTCTAGCTAGCTGGTCTATCGCACACGGTTCATCCTAATTTCCAAATAAACTTACCCGCCTTTAGCTTCCACGGATGGTGGTTTTACAGCGCACTTGCATCGCACACGGTTAAGCCAGTACCTCCACCCTCTGCTCGCGCTTGCGCGGTCGTGGTGATTTCAGCGCACTTGCATCGCACACGGTTGAGCCAGTACCTCCACCTTAATTTGCTCGCGCCTGCGCGGTCGTGGTGATTCACATCGCACTTGTATCGCACACGGTTTAGATTTTATACCCCGTGTCCGTTGAGGATCATCAGAGTCTTTGCAGCAAAATATAACATTAGGGAGGGTCAAAAGACAGCCACACTAGCATGTGGCCCAAATATATATAAGTGAAATGGGTGGTATGTGATGTTCAAAATTCCAATGCACAACTTTGACCCCGCGGGCCCACGGTTGGGCGCGTCATTTAAGATCGATGAGAGAGGCCAGAAGTGAAGAACCACCTGGAAGTGGCCAAATATATGTATGAATATTGGGGATGTTTAAAACTTTAAATACACAATGCATAACTTTTGTGGCACCTGCCTCGCAAACCCGAAAG
Source organism: Triticum aestivum (assembly GCF_018294505.1). Taxonomy (NCBI): domain Eukaryota; kingdom Viridiplantae; phylum Streptophyta; class Magnoliopsida; order Poales; family Poaceae; genus Triticum; species Triticum aestivum. Next base: position 283,618,073 of record NC_057802.1, read on the forward strand.
CACCCTAACAACCACCTAGCTAGGATATATATAATGACATAATGTCGTACCTAGCTAGGATGCTTGGCCCACCACCTCCCACTTCGTGTCAGCAGGGCGGATGCACGTAATGATCGATACTTTGGTCATACATGCATGTCGACATGACCTACCATAAGACGGACCAATGAATCTTTCGTTTGGTCAAATGAGAGTTGTTGTTGTTGATAAACCGCTTGGGGCAATAGATTGAACCATCATAAACATCGCACGAGAGGGATCACAAAACCAGCACCTCTTGCATGCGGCCCAAAATGATGTACGTTGGGAAGGGCTGATGTGTCTTTTCAATATAGAATAATGTACAATTTAGATGTGGTGCCTACCTCTCGATACAGACAACAACCATGAAGGCAAGGTAGTTAAGGACGAGATACGTACGCAGGGTATGATGTAGGTCGAACCCAGCAATCCGAGCATCTGGGAGGGAATCATGACAACGCATGAGCTCGAGTTTTGGTTGACCGACATTTGACGGTGACCGGCCCTAACATGAACTAGGAGGAATCCATTCATGGCAAACACATACCCCTCATTATCGGTCAAAGGGATGATATATATACACTCGGGGAGCCCACATATATCTGTGTCATCACAAAAAACCGCACAAGGGAGACGCGGTCGATCAGAAGACCCCGTATTCACTGCATGCGGCCTGAAAATATGTATGGGTACGATGGTGTATGATGTGTTTAAATCCCAAATGCACAACTTCGATGGGCCACGCCAAGTACATTACAAACCGAACACCGTACCCGACTCCAAGTCTGGTTCAATACCTATGATGTCAGTTTCCCAACTTCAAGGTGGCAGCGGGGGGGGGGGGGGGTCGTCCCACACATGCGCTCAAACTTTATTTTGTCTAGCATGGGACACATCTATATATATATCTATACATCTATATATACATCTGTACATCTATACACATATATAGTGTGCGAATAACTATGAAACTTGCTCGTTGGATGAAGCCAATCCGACGGTAGAGAGATGGCAAATCCGAGCACTACTGGCCGTTGGATATCATCTACATTCCACCAGATTCTGCCACATGTAAAATCTAGAAGAGTCCATGGTTGAACTTAAGCATAATACACAAACCTCTAAACACAAGCACTTCTCCTTTGTTCTCTAGAATCTTCCATATCTTGATTGCCTAAACCTTTTTTTTCTAAGTGAATTGTCACTATTTGTTTTTACCTTTACAATGCACAATTCCATGAATCTTAAAATAGTTTTTTAGAAAACTAATTGATTTTGGATGAGATGAACTACAAGAATTAAACGAACATCTACATCATGCATATCTGGGAGAAGAGGCGGGAAACCGATGAGAGGAGTGGCGAGAAACGGTAGCCTGTTTTGAATGAAAACCTAGTAGAGAAGGAAGCGTGAGCTACACGACGCATGCGCACAGTGCTTACCCATGTACTGCATGTGCTGTCGAAAGGGCTCAGGGTTGCCGTTCGATCTGGGAGCATCCAACGGTGCACACGTACGATCTGTGGGGTTTGGGTTCTGGCCAGTCAGAACGCAGGACTCAGATCGCGCACGCAGCGGGGGGTGGGGGGATATCATACGGAAACCAACATTCGGTGGAAACCGGTGAAAACCACGAGAAAAAGATGTTTTGAAGTTTCAAAAAAATGCGGGATGTTAAGAGGATGATGTTTTATTGGCACACAAAATTTCAAGTTGAAACACATTAAGAGATGTGAGCTATGAAAAAGACAAAATCAGTGTTGAATACTGCCGAATAGTAATGTCACTATTCAGGGCGGAATTTGTCTTTTTCATAGCTCACATCTCGTAATGTTTTTCAACTTGAAATTTTGTGTCGCAATAAAACATCACCTTCTTAACATCCCACATTTTTTTCAGATTTTTATGAAACTTTAAAATATGGTTTCCATGAAGTTTTCATTGAATATCGGCTTTCGTGAGTGAACCGTGTGCTATTTGAAAACATTTCGTGAGAAGAATCTCGGTTTTTAAATCCCCGTAAATCCAAAACTAAGCTGATAATCGTGAAACCTGTCATGGTGTCACGACATCGCACTTATATGTCGAGGAATTTTTTTCGTCCATTGTGGCGCAAGTTTTATTACAAGCCTCTTACAAACCGGAGCTTCTCTCAAAGAAGCCTCGTGGTTCCGATAGGGAAACGTGTCCCCCTTGTGGGCGAAACGTAATCACTGCCTCTTTTCACCTTGTATTTTCTTGTAGGGGCAACATGGAATGACATGATATCTGTGCTGAAATTTAAACTTATTCAGGGTTCGTTTGGCCTTTTTATACACTAATTGAGTTTCCTAGGCATTTAATGTCCATAATTCAAATCTGAACTACAAATACATGCTCCAGTTCACCAAAAATGGCTAGAAAAATTATACATGTGTCCTTGGGTGCATGTTTAAGTCCCATGCCAGGAATGGGAACGAATTACAACCGTACTGGTGTCATGGCTCGTACTCAAACATTTCGAATCTCGGTTTTTAAGTCCCCATAAATCCTAAACTCACCAGAAAGTCATCAAAGGTGGCATGGTGTCACGTCACGGCACATATATGTCGTGGTAAAACATTGTCCAATTTGGGCCAAGCTTTATTACAAACCTCTTACAAAAACTGGAGCTTCTCTCAAAGAAGCCTCGTGGTTCTGATATGGAAACGTGTTCCCCTTGTGGGCGAAACGTAATCACTGCTTCTTTTTGCCTTGTATTTTCTTCCACGGGCAACATGGAACCACCGGATATCCGTGCTGAAATTGAAACTTATTCAGGGTTCGTTTGGCCTTTTTATACACTAATTGAGTTTCCTAGGCATTTAATGTCCATAATTCAAATCTGAACTACAAATACATGCTCCAGTTCACCAGAATGGCTAGAAAAATTATACATGTGTCCTTGGGTGCATGTTGAAGTCCCATGCCAGGAATGGGAACGAATTACAACCATACTGGTGTCATGGCTCGTACTCAAACATTTCGAATCTCGGTTTTTAAGTCCCCATAAATCCTAAACTCACCAGAAAGTCATCAAAGGTGGCATGGTGTCACGTCACGGCACATATATGTCGTGGTTAAAACATTGTCCAATTTGGGCCAAGCTTTATTACAAACCTCTTACAAAAACTGGAGCTTCTCTCAAAGAAGCCTCGTGGTTCTGATATGGAAACGTGTTCCCCTTGTGGGCGAAATGTAATCACTGCTTCTTTTCGCCTTGTATTTTCTTCCACGGGCAACATGGAACCACTGAATATCCGTGCTGAAATTGAAACTTATTCAGGGTTCGTCTGGCCTTTTTATACACTAATTGAGTTTCCTAGGCATTTAATGTCCATAATTCAAATCTGAACTACAAATACATGCTCCAGTTCACCAAAATGGCTAGAAAAATTATACATGTGTCCTTGGGTGCATGTTTAGGAATGGGAATGAATTACAACCGTACCGGTGTCCTAGCTCTTCCTCAAACATTTCGAATGTCGGTTTTTAAGTCCCCATAAATCCTAAACTCACCAGAAAGTCATCAAAGGAGGCAAGGTGTCATGTCATGGCACATATATGTCGTGGTAAAAACATTGCCAATTTGGGCCAAGCTTTATTACAAACCTCTTATAAACCGGAGCTTGTTGCAAGAACCCTCGTGGTTTTGATAGGGAAACGTGTCCCCTTGTGGGCCAAACGATAATCACTCCCTCTTCTAGCCTCGTATTTTCTTCTACATGCGACATGGAACAACTGGAGATCCGGGCTCAACTTTGAAATTTTTCAGGGTTCGTTTGACCTTTTTTATTCATTAATTGAGTTTTCTAGGCATTTAATGTCCATCATTCAAATCCGAACTACAAATACATGCTCCAGTGCACCAAAATGGCTAGAAAAAATGTACATGTTTCCTTGGGGTGCATGTTTAGGTCCCATGGAACGAATGGGAAAGAATTCAACCGTCTCGCCATCCTGGCCTGGCCACAAACATTGCGAATCTCGGTTTTTAAATGTCTGTAAATCCAAAACTCACCAGGAAATCATGAAACTTGGTATGGTGTCACTACATGGTATATATAATTGTCCAATTTGGGCGAAGCTATATTACAAGCCTTTTACAAACCGGAGCCTGTCGCAACCCTCGTGGTTCCGGCAGGGAAACATGCCCCTCTTGTGGGCGAAACGATAATCAACGCCTCTTCTCGCCTTGAACTTTGTTTACTACATGCAACATAGAATAACAGGAGTGTCGGGCTGAAATTTCAAACTGTTCAGGGTTTGTTTGGCCATTGTATATATATTACTAATTACTAAGTTTTCTATGCATTTAATGTAGTCCATAATTCAAATTTGAACTACAACCACATGCTCCAGTGAAGCAAAATGGGTGGGAAATCGTACATGTGTCATTGGGTGCATGTTTAGGTCTCGTTTAAGGAATGAGAATGAATTACAAACTTGTCGTCGTCCTGAAAAAATGAGAATCTCGGTTTTTAAATCCCAGTAAATAAAAAAGTCACCCAAAAAACATGAAACTTGGCATGGTTTCATGACATGGCACATATATGCCGTGGTAAAAAAATCGTCCAGTTTGAGAAGAGGCGCACACATTAGTAGCCAACGAAGTACTTTTTGAAAAAAAACTGACACGTTAATATCGCAAACGGTTGTATTATATTTACCATGTCGAAATTTAACCATACTCGGTGGCGTGCCTGCAGCTGTTTGATTAGACGGGACGTGCGCGAGAAGTCCGTCGTGCAGCTTCGACGGGACGCGTGCGAGCAGTCCGCCCCGCAGGCTCGACGGGACGCGTGCATCCTGTCCACCTCGCAGGCTCGACGGGACACGTGCGAGCAGCAAGGCCGCCCATGCTCACCGGGAAGCGAGCTCTTTGACCTCCATGCACCAGCTGCCGCCCGCCTCGCTCACAACTTCTCCATTAATGGGTTAATTAAAGCACCTGGACGGAGGGTGTTTGCTTGTGATCCCATGGCAACATTTGCTTTGTTCGTGTTTTCAACTAGTATTCCGCCCTAATTTAAATTGCCACATAGGGCAACGGATAATACGACCACAAATAAAATGGCAACGGATAATACGACGACAAATTTACAATGGCGCACATAATAATTGTCTTACATATTCCGGATAATTTAAAATGCCACATGCGGCAAAGCCCGGAAGACACGGGGGCAAGAGAAGAAGGAAATTGCAGACAACGATCTGGGTCGCTACTGTCTCTACTCGTCGATGGATCGCCGGGCGGCGAAATCCTCCAGCTCCTTCTTTAATTCCTCACGACTTTGCTTGAAAGCAGCCACGGATTCCTCCACCTCCTGCTCGCGCTCGATCCGGAGCTTCCTCAAGCCACCCATCAGTTCCACAACGACCGCTTTCAGCGTCATCTCCGAGGCACTGCTCTGCTCAGGAAACATCTTCCATCCGGCGGCCTCCTCCTCCTTCTCGACGACCAACTTGAGGAGCTTCACATTGTCATCCATGAGTTGCTCGATGAGGCCGGTCGCCTTGTCAACCGAGGCATCGCTGATCTTGAGCAGCTTCATCAAGCCGTCGACCGGCTCCTGCTGCGTAGTGCCACCAGCGAGAATGTCGTCGTCACCGGCGAAGGACTTCAGGAACGCCGGCTCGTCGCGATGGCCGACGCCGCGAATGCGCTTGTGAGAGCCCTCGCATGCCCGTGAGAGCTCATTCGAGGGCTCCGCGGCGCGCCCGGACATCTCTGCTGCGGCTGCGGCTTCGCGGCGGGACCTCTCTAGTGCTTCCGCGGACTTGGTCTTTGCTGCCTGGTTATATGTCCACCCTAAACTCCTCCTACCGGTCATGGCGGAACGACTTGACAGAGAAAACCAGTTTTGTGGGTGATGAGGAGAGGAACTGTGAACTAATTTTCGAGTGGGTAGTTTATATAGCCCGGTGCTAAGTGTGAACACATATTAGTTTGAGAGGTGTGAACAGATTTGAAATTACTTATTGCATTGTAATCAACAATGTGACAAGAAACAAGGTCAAAATTTATTGATGGCAGAAGGTTGACCACGTGGTTGCTCGCCGTTGAGGCGGCCGCGGCGCGCTCCGCTCTGGCGTCCCTGCGCGCTCTCTGCTCGCCGTTGAGGCATAGTTACAATGGCAACTGTTAATAATTCTTAATAATTGGCTTACATATTCAGGATAATTTAAAATGCCAAATGCGGCAAGGCCCAAAATACTCACGACCTACATATGCATACAATTATAATAAAATATAAGCTAAAAGGCTGAGCTGGCGGCCTTCCGACGATGGTCTTCTCGGACTCCATGATCAGCATAGCACCCTTGCGGCCTTTCACTCCGAGTGTCCCGACCCGCCTCCGCCTACGGAGCTGCTGGCGCTGATGGGAGGCTCTTGGGGCTGCTGGGCCTCTTCCAGAAGAGCTTGACAGCGTGCAATCATGCGCATGACAACTCCGCGGAACCGTTCCATTTCCATGTCTCTGGCCTGGTAGCAAATTCCGTCGATCACCTACATCCTCAAGATATCACGTTGGCGATGTTCTACTTCATCGGGGACGTCACCTCAGCCAAGGATGCGCTCGAGCCTGGCCACCACATCATCGGGATTGAGGTTGACACGGCCGCCGCGGGCAATGATGAAGCCGCAGGCTGCCTTTGTCTTGACTGAATCACAGAGGTCCTGCGCCCATTCCTTGCGGGGCATCAGGCTCTCGATGAGCACTGGTGATGGCGGTTCTTCGGGTGGGTCGTCGATCATGCCGCCAAGCAGCTCTGGATCTTTTGCACGGTGGATGGCAAACTGCTCATCACACCTCCTCTGCAATATGTCGAGTGTGCTCCCAAGGACTGTGACGCCGATATCGTTGCCGATGGGCCATGGTGCCAACACCGGCCAATGAAGCTCTTGCTCCCCGACCTGCTCCGGCTCGTTCTCCTCGCCGAAGATGTAACGCAGGTAGGAATCGATGTCGAAGCTTTGGTCGTTGCCTGGCATGCTTGGAATAACTAATGGTAGATGGTTGAGGACTAGATCTTCGCAGAGTGTCGCGGTGGTGCATTGCTGCCTGGGTTATATGCAGCAAGACGTTAGCTGGTGGCGGGAAACCAGTGAGGGAATAGGCGTCGATTTTACAATTCACCCATGTGGAGCGCGGGAAGCATTCGCTGGAGCGCGGGAAGACTAAGTGTAGCACACACACAACCCGAATACCGTAGCCGGTGCCACGTGTTATTTATCACACAAGTGTTAACATAAGGAAATGCATGTGTAACTTACTAATCATCGCACACCAGTACTCGCAGACGCATCGTGTGCTATACTCCTAGACACCGCAAGCAACTAGTTTGCATTTTTCAAACTTTTTTGTACACACAGAATCGCACATGAACTAACTGTATTAACCGTCTGTGTTGTATTCTCATCGCAAACAGTTCATCCGAGTCGGCTGTTTGCCACGTATCACACACATCTTGTTAAGTTGAACCGTTTCTGTTGCGTTCGCTAATCGAAAACAGTTCGTCCGAGTGAACCGTATGCCCTATATCACACACACCTTGATGTGACTAACCGTTTATGTTGCACTCCCTAATAGCAAACGGTTCATCAGATAGAACTGTATGCCATATATCGCACACACATTGATATGGCTGCCCGTTTCTGTTGTTCTGCCTCATCGCAAATAGTTCGAACGGGTTAACCGTGTGGCCTGAATCGCACACGCAACTAAATTTTGAACTGTGTTTGATGCACCCTCCATCGCAAACGTTTTGCACCTTTTTTGACAGTTTTCATACACCACCGTTTGTGATTACTGTATCGCACACAGTTTCTCGAAGGGTCTCTGATCGTAGTGTCGCGTTAGCAGCATCCTGCAGTAGTGTGACATGCCTTCCTATTTTTGCTACATACTAGTACATCTGTCTATTAACCATGTTCTTACATCGAACTAATGTTATTGTGTATCCCTCATCAATCACTTATGATGAGACAGTCACCCCAGTGGGTTAATGTGAGAAAAGATCCTCTTTTAAAGAATGCAATGTTAGCCTCCCCACATGATTCTCAAGAAACAACAAGGCTAGATGAAGATAGTGAACGTAGCTCTATAGTTGATGACCACATTTCCCCTACACCACCATCGCAGGTGCTTGCTCTTACTTGGCAGCGTGATATGTGGTTGCATGTTGCATAAGGTGTCTAGATTGTAATTCTTCCAATCTGGTTAAATTGCATGTGCTATTCTGCTTAGTTTATACATTATACCTGTTAATGTGACATGCCTTCCTGTTTTTAGTACATAGTACATCTGTCTATTAAGCACGTCCTACTGTTTTTTTGTATCCCGCATCAATCAATATGACGAGACACCTTTAGTATATGCAGTGTGATATTGGTTGCATCTTTCATATGATTTATAGCATGCGCTGCTTCTAATTTGTTGAAATGCCATTTATGATGGGATGCTTTTAACTTGGCATAGTCATATTGGTTGCATCTTTCATGTGGTGTCTAGCTTGCATTGCTTCTTTTTTTGTTGAAATGGCTTCTGCTTAGTTTACACAAATAGTTGTGAATATGCCATGTCGTCCTATTTTTCGTACATATTCCATCCTGGTATCATGTGCTTGCCTTACGTGAAAGTAGTGATTGTCAGTATCATTCATGAATGAGTTCTGAAGAGTGATTTTCATTGCTTTTTCTTGTCGGTTTTACTTGACAATTCAAAATCAATAAATTCGAAGGAAATTAGCAAGGCAGTGGATAAAGGTGCTCCTTCCGAACGAAGGGCCTCTACAGATTCTACTCCGCCACCCCCAAGAAGATTTGCAAGACAACACATGCATAGACACTCAACATAGCTATGTTGATGATGAGCACGTCTCCCCTAGTGCACCATCACAGGTGCTCCCTCTAACTTGGCACTGTTATATGTGGTTGCATGTTATGCATGATGTCTAGCTTGTATTGCTTCTAATTTTGTTGAATTCCATCTGCTTACTTTACACATTGTACTTGTGAATAAGACACGTGTTCCTGTTTCTAGAACATACAATATATGTCTATCATACCTTGTTCTTACATCAAAATACTACTGTTGTGTAACCTGCACCAATCACTTATCATAAGACACGTTTAACTTGGGAGTGTGATATAGGTTACATCTCGCATTCTTTTCTAGCTTGTACTACTTCTAATTTGTTGAAATGGCACTGACGAGACAGTTTTAACTTGGTAGAGTGATATTCGTTGCATCTTTCATATGGTGTCTAGCTTTCATTGCTTCTAATTTGTTGAAATGCCTTCTGCTTAGTTTACACATCATAGCTGTGAATATGCAATGTTGTCCTTTTTTCTTACACATTCAATCGTCCTAACATGCGGACGCCTTACATTAAAGTAGTGCTCGTCAGCATCCTGCATCCATGAGTTCTGAAAAGCAAATTTTTATTCATTTTTCTTGTGGGTTTGACTTGACAAGGCAATACAATTAAGAAAGAGGAAGGAAAAAATAATGCAGGGACTAATGTCGGTCTTCCGGCGAAACTAGTATCCTAGGTGCTTTCTCTAGCTTGGCAGTGTGATATTGTTTTGCATGTTGCATACGATGTCTAGCTTGTATTTGCTCGTAATTTGATTAAATTACTTCTGCTTATTTTGCACAAATAGTTGTGAATATGCCATGTCGTCCTATTTTTCGTACATATTCCATCCTCGTATCATGTGTTATCCTTACATCAAGGTAGTGATTGTCAGTATCAAGCATGCATGAGTTCTGAAGAGTGAATTTTATTGCTTTTTCTTGTCGGTTTTACTTGACAATGCAAAATCAATAAAACAGAAGGAAATTAGCAAGGCAGTGGATAGATGTGCTTCTTCCAAATGGAGGGCCTCAACACATTCTACTCCGCCATCCCCCAACAAGGTTTGGAAGACAACACATGCATAGACACTCAACGTAGCTGTGTTGATGATGAGCACGTACCCCCTTGTCAACCATCACAGGTGCTCCCTCTAACATGGCACTTTTATATGTGGTTGCGTGTTATGTATGATGCCTAGCTTGTATTGCTTCTAATTTTGTTGAATTCCATCTGCTTACTTTACACATTATACTTGTGAATAAGACACATGTTCCTATTTCTGGAACATACAATATCTGTCTATCTCACCATGTTCTTACATCAAAGTACTACTGTTGTGTAACCTGCAACAATCACTTTTCACAAGACACGTTTAATTTGGGAGTCTGATATAGTTTACATCTTGCATTAGTTTCTAGCTTGTACTACTAATTTGTTGGAATGGCACTTATGACAAGACAGTTTTAACTTGGTAGAGTGATATTCGTTCCGTCTTACATATGGTGTCTAGCTTTCATTGCTTCTAATTTGTTGAAATGCCTGCTGCTTAGTTTACACATCATAAGCTGTGAATATTCAATGGCACTAATGACTAGAGACCTTTAACTTGGTAGTGTGATGTTGTTTGCATCTTTCATATGATTTGTTTCTTATACTGCTTCACATTTGTTTAAATGCCAGTTATGACGAGACACTGTTAACTTGGCAGAGCGATATTTGTAGCATCTTTCATATGGTGTCTACCTTCCATTGCATTACTTCTAATTTATTGAAATGCCTTCTACTTAGTTTACACATCATAGTTCTGATTATCTCATGCCGTCCTGTTTTTCATACATATTACATCCTCCTATCATGTGGTTGTCTAACATCAAAGTTCAATTCGTCTGTATCATGCATCAATTTGTTCTGAAGAACTAAATTTTTATTCCTTTTTCTTGTCGGCTTGACTTGACATGGCACGAAGAAAGAGGAAGAGGAAGGAACACAGAATGGCAGGGGATGGTGTTAGTACTGAGGACACATGGAAACGGAAGCGGAAGAATTATGCAAATTCTGTTGGTACTGATGGTGCAATAGAAGGTCAAAGTCCACCGGAAAATTGTACAAACGCGGTATCCCGTGCTACACGAGCTGCAAAACAAGCCAAACAGAAACTAATAGCTGCCACCAAACAAGTAGCGACAACCCTAGTTGTTGCAACACCTTCCACAGTACCACCAGCTGCACGAGTTACTCATTTATCAACTTAGCTACCAACACGTTCCCAAGCTCCCTTGCCACCTGACACTACTTCTGAAGCACTCTTGACACAAGACGAGTTGGCAAGATCAGATGAACCTTGTGAGCTTCAACAGCAAGAAGGTAGTTGCTGGAGTCAAGTTACAGTTGCATGCTTCTTTATATGTAGTCTCACATTTTGATGTACACTAACACTACCTATGTTCGTTGTTGGACTAGCACCTAGGCGCAAGAGGAAATAAACATCAGGGATAATGCTCGATAGGTTAATTAAATCTAGAGGAGGAATAATGGAGATCCGTTTTGAGGCAGGTTTAAAAAGGCCACGTGATGCTACAGAGTCATCCAAGTTAGTATCAGAGGCAGCGGTTGCCGTTAGGTGTCATGCATGTATCCTCCCAACATGGATTCAGTACAGGAATGACAAAGACGAAACCCAGTTCAACACCTTCCTGTACGATCAGAAGTATGTCTAGAGGGGGGTGCTTAGACTACTTGACCAAATAAAAATCTAGCCTTTTCCCAATTTTAAGTCTTGGCAGATTTTAGCAACTTAGCACAAGTCAAGCAATCAACCTGCACATGCAAATATAAGAGTATAGCAGCGGAATGTAAAAAATTTGCATATGAAGGTAAAGGGAGGAGTTTGGAGGGAGCAAATGCAATGTAGACAAGGAGATTTTTGGCATGGTTCCGATAGGTGGTTCTATCGTACATCCACGTTGATGGAGACTTCAACCCACGAAGGGTAACGACTGCGCGATTCCACAAAGGGTTCCACCCATGAAGGGACCACGAAGAAGCAACCTTGTCTATCCAACCATGGCCATCGCCCACGAAGGACTTGCCTCACTAGGGTGGATTTTCATGAAGTAGGCGATCTCCTTGCCCGTACAAACTCCTTGGTTCAACTCCACAATCTTGTCGGAGGCTCCCAAGTGACACCTAACCAATCTAGGAGACACCACTCACCAAAAGGTAATAGATGGTGTGTTGATGATGAACTCCTTGCTCTTGTGCTTCAAATGATAGTCTCCCCAACACTCAACTCTCTCTCACATATTTGGATTTGGTGGAAAGATGATTTGAGTGGAAAGCAACTTGGGGAAGGCTAGAGATCAAGATTCTTGTGGTTGGAATGGAATATCTTGGTCTCAACACATGAGTAGGTGGTTCTCTCTCAGAAAATGTATGCTGGAAGTGTAGGCACGTTCTGATGGCTCTCTCCATGAATGAAGAGTGGGTGGAGGGGTATAAATAGCCACACAAAATCTAACCGTTACACACAATTTACCAAACTCGGTGGGACCGAATCATGAAACTCGGTCAGACCAATTTAGTTCAAAATGTGAACGTTAGGATTTTCGGTGGGACCGACATGTCAACTCGGTAGGACCGATTTCATTAGGGTTAGGGCATAACGTAATCTCGGTTAGACCGATCACATAAACTCGGTAGAAACGATTTCTATAATGGGCAAACAGAGTGTTGGTCAGGCAAACTCGGTGGGACCGAATCGCTCATTTCAGTGGGACCGAAACGTTACGAAAGGGAAATAGAGAGTTTGCATTGCGAACTCAGTGGGACCGATCGCTCATCTCGGTTAGACCTAAACGTTACGAAGGGAAACAGAGAGTTTGCAGTCCCATCTCGGTGAGACCGAGATCCCTATCGGTGAGACTAAAAAGACTAGGGTTTCTGGCAGTGGCTATGTGAATGAACTCGGTGGCGTCGGATAGATCATTTCGGTGAGGCCGAGTTTGACTTTTGGTTTGGGACATATGTGGATATGAGAAAGTGGTTGAGGGCTTTTGGAGCATATCACTAAGCATTTTGAGCAAGCAAGCCATTAAGCAACACCTCATCCCCTTTTAATAGTATTGGCTTTTCCTATGGGCTCAATGCGATCTTGGATCACTAAAATGAAAATGTAGAGTCTTGAGCTTGAGCCAATATGTGTCCTTAGCATTTTTTAGGGGTCCACATTCCTAATCCATGCCATGCCAATCATTGAACTTTCTGAAATGATCATCTTGAAATAGCATTAGTTCAATGAGCTATATGTTGTTAGGAATTACCAAAACCACCCAGGGATAGTTGCACTTTCAATCCCCCCCTTTTTGGTAATTGATGACAACATATAGATCAAAGCTTCGACAAATGATAATAAGATTGAAATACATCATTGCTTTGAGAAGTATGTGATAAGCAAGAGCTCCCCCTAAACTTGTGCATTGTTTAAAATTTGCTTTTGAATGCAAGTGCACAATCGATTAGGATCATGGGTTACTCTTCCATGTCACATACATCTTGGTGGAGCGCTCAAAATGATAGAAAGTAAAAACATGCACTCATCACCAAGCAAAGTGAATGATCATATGTGAGATATAAAAGATAACATCATCCAAGCAAGAATTAAGGTAGAATATGATCAAACACATGATCATACAAGTATCTCACACACAGACATAGAGTATTAAGAAAGCACACACAAGAGTATCAACCAAATAGCAAGAGAGACAAAGGAAGCAAGAACACTCTCTCTCGAAGCCTATGATCTATACATTTCTCCCCCTTTGGCAACAAGTTACCAAAAATTTTGAAAATGCATAGTGCTATGCGTCTCTCTAGGCTTGATCTTCGGGAGGTGGTGTTGAGAGGACTCCAAGGACGAAAGCATCTGTAGAAGTTGTTGGAGCTGGTGGAGTTGCAACTGGAGGTGGCACTGAAGCTGTAGCTGCTGGTGCTGATGTAGTAGCTCTAGTGTCAGCCATGGGCACTGCAGCAGACCTCTGACCTCTCGGCACTCTCTGAAAGACATATGTGGTAGCATGTCCTTTCCTCTCCTCAGCTTCTTCTTGGAGCTTCTCAACAGCTGTCTTCATCTCAGTCACTTTAAGATCAAGATCGTAGAACTTTGTTTCAATGATCCTCTTCAAGCTCTCCAGATTTTGAGTCAGGGTGGCCAAGCCCTTCTCAATCCTCAAAGTTGCTTGAATCATATATCCAAGTTGATCTTGTTTGCTCTTCAGAAACACTTGAGATGCCTCTTCAACACTTGGCATCTTTGCAGCTTTTTCAGCCTTTGCCTTCTCTCTCTTTTCTTGTGCTTGCACATATGTTTGATCTTCATCATTCATCACAACAGTGTTGTCCTCAAAGTCTGGTCTCAAGGGTAGATGCTCCTTGTCCAAAAGATATGTGCTTGTGCCCATCTTGGAGTTGATGAGCACCTGAATATGCGGAGCATACCCACAAGATCTCTTCTGATCTGCAGCTATCCTCTTGATTGTTTCAACAATGAGGCTCATAACTTTGAATTTCTGAGGCACATCAAATATCCGCAGCAAGTTGATTGAATGACCTCTGATCATCTTGTGATCTCCAGATTTGGGCAACAATGTATGCCTCAATATAGTGTTGATAGTAGCTAATCCAGACAACAAGTAATGTACAGACCCAAGCCTATGAGTTTCCAAGGCTTTGTCTGGAATCTCCTTATACATGTTGGCCATAGAGTTGTGGTCTTTCTTCTTCTTGGCATAGACATCCAAATCATCTTCATTCTCTTCAGGGGCATTGATCAATTTTGCCCATTCATCAACAGTAGATTGGTACCTTGTACCCTCAGACATCCAAACTATTCTTCCATCAGGATAGAAGTGTGAAGTGGAGTAGAATTGCATGATGAGTTAATCATTCCACTTGGTCAGCTTCTGACCCACAAACTTGTCTACTCCACATGATCTGAAACTTTCATGCACTCCTAGAAAGTGGTCTTCATTATCATCAATGTAATCCAAATCAGCCCACTTCATATCACAGACTATGGGCTTCTTGTCAAGCAAGATGGTCTCATAGAAATCTTGCTGCTCTTTGGTATGGAACCTGTAGTCCACAACAATCTTTCTCTTCATAGCATAAGGGTCACTTTGTCTCCAAATTCTGAGATCTGCATCCTTCCTAATGTTCATATCTTCTGCCACTGGATGGATGTCATCATGATCTAGAATTTTTTGTTTGAGATTCCTAAGCACTTGGGCTTCAACATCTTCTTCTTCATCCATCTCAGGCACTGGGGCCTTGTTCTTCTCAGCAGCAGAAATGTTCCTTGTGCTCCTCTTGGGCTTTGGAGCTGGAGCAGAAGCTTTGGGGGCAATCTTGGGCTTTGAAGGGGCAGCTCCAGACTTGATGGCATCCCCCATCAGCTTTTGAGACTTTGATGCTGGAGCAGCATCTTCTTCCTCTTCTTCTTCTTCTGCTAGATCTCTAAACATAGAGGATCTCCCAATGACTCTGGCAGTGGTCTTCCTGACCCTCTCCTTCCTCTTCTTGCCTTCACCAGCCTCCTTTGGTTCAAGTGTGAACTCCATGGTTTCCTGAGTGGAGGCTCTAGCTTTTGACATAGGAATTCTCTAGGCAGGTGCCTTCTTCTGCATACCAGGTTTTGTTGCACCAGCAGCTCCATATTCCTTCTTCAGCACTTCCTTCTTGGAGCTCACCTCTTCCTCAATAGCCACATAATCCTCATCCTCTGAGTCTGAGGTTCTCTTCTTCCTTGACCTTGTAGCTGCTTTGGGAAAATTTCTTGGAGTGCTCCTGCTGCCCTCATCATAGCTGCTAGAGGGACTAGTGCTCTTCTGACTTGTTTTGGCTATCACTCTGATCATACATACTGGCAAAGCAAACTGATAGCTGACCCTGTGAATAGATATAGATGAGGTGGAGTGGATGAGCATCACAAAGTGCAGAGGTTTTTGCAAATCAAATGAGTCAAAAACTTAGTTTTAGTTTTCCACAGAAAGCATTTCGGAGCTACCGATTTGTTAAACTCGGTGACACCGAAGCAACATTTGGAGTCTAAACTGGTGAAATCGGTCAGACCGAGACATAGTTCGGTGACTCCGAGATTGCTAGGGTTTCACAGAGAGTTTAACTCGGTCGCACCGATTTGCAACTTTCGGTCAGACCAAAAAGTGCAAGTGCTATGGCCTAAGCCAAATCGGTGAGACCGATTTCTACAACTCGGTCGGTCCGAGATGAGTTCGGCGGAAACCTAACCCTAAATTTTCGAACCAAACCTAATCTAATGGAGGTTTTCTCTGGATAGATTGATCTCGTACGTGGTAAAGAACATGGCATTTGCTTTGTGCTAAGAATCAGAGGTAAGAACAACACAAAGTTTCAAACTCATACCCTAGTTCGGCGATGAGCTTGCTACGGCGGCAACGGCGGGGTTAAAATCCATTGACGGCGATGAAAACCAGCGGCGGGAGGTCGCTGGTGACGAGAGGATGATCCACAAACCCGAGGCGGCAGAGCAGGACACGCGCGGACTGAGGGGTTTTAAAGAAATTTCCGAAATCTCACCCATCGGTATATATATCCTGACACTATCGGTGTGACCGAGTGGAACAACTCGGTGGCACCGAGATGCAGAATCTCAAGCGGTTACTGCAACTCGGTGTGACCAAAATGTTCTAATTGGTTGCACCGAGATTGAAAACCTAGATCAACTCAGTGAACTCGGTCAGACCGAAAAGGATGAATCGGTCAGACCAAAATGCACAGAGAGGTTTTGGAAGTTTAAGTCTATGACGAATCGGGGACTCCGAGTGCTCCTCACACAGAGTGGTTCGAATCTGACTTGATCAAACTTTGTGATGTAGCATGAATAGAGTTTGAGATGAGAAAAGCATAGATGGGTAGAGGAAGTTCGTAGGCATTCTTGTCCATCCATTTGGCAAAAGAGAAAAATCCAAACAATCAAAGCAAAAAATGGATGTCCTTGAATGAGTAAAATATGCAATCAGCATGCTCACACATTAAAATGGCAAATGAAATATGTGGCAAAGCATGCACAAACACTCTAGCATCTATCAAGCAATTGGCGATGACTAGGTTATCTATATATGAGTATATTGACTTAGGTGTCAAATGAGAACATTTGATCATAGGTCATACTCATCGTTTAAGCACAAGTGGGGTTACCACTTTTACATAAAGCATTGTTGTGTTCACACCATTAGAGTTGCTTTAGCTCAATATTTTAGAGTAAAGTTCCCCCTACATGTGATATCCCCCCTAAGAGGGATGAACTAACCTTGGGTTTTGTAGATGATGACTGATACGTCTCCAATGTATCTATAATTTATGAAGTATTCATGCTATTATATTATCCATCTTGGATGTTTATGGGCTTTATTATGCACTTTTATATTATTTTTGGGACTAACCTATTAACCCAGAGCCCAGTGCCAGTTCCTGTTTTTTCCCTTGTTTTAGTGTTTCGAAGAAAAAGAATATCAAACAGAGTCGAAACGGAATGAAACCTTCTGGAGAAGTTATTTTTGGAAGGAAAGCAACCTGATAGACTTGGAGTGCACGTCAGGAAAGAAACGAGGGAGCCACGAGGTAGGGGGCGCGTCCACCCCCCTAGGGCGCGCCCTCCACCCTCATGGGCCCCTCGTGGCTCCCCTGATGTACTTCTTCCTCCTATATATACCCATATACCCTAAAACCTTGGGGAACAGAAGAGATCGGGAGTCCCGCCACCGCAAGCCTCTGTAGCCACCAAAAACCAATCGGGACCCTGTTCCGGCACCCTGCCGGAGGGGGGAACCCTCACCGGTGGCCATCTTCATCATCTCGGCGCTCTCCATGGCGAGGAGGGAGTAGGTCACCCTCGGGGCTGAGGGTATGTACCAGTAGCTATGTGTTTGATCTCTCTCTCTCTCTCGTGTTCTTGATTTGGCACGATCTTGATGTATCGCGAGCTTTGCTATTATAGTTGGATCTTATGTTTCTTCTCCCCCTCTTCTCTCTTGTAATGGATTGAGTTTTCCCCTTGAAGTAATCTTATCGGATTGAGTCTTTAATGATTTGAGAACACTTGATGTATGTCTTGCCGTGCGTATCTGTGGTGACAATGGGATATCACATGATTCACTTGATGTATGTTTTGGTGATCAACTTGCGGGTTCCGCCCATGAACCTATGCATAGGGGTTGGCACACGTTTTCTTCTTGATTCTCCGGTAGAAACTTTGGGGAAATCTTTGAGGTTCTATGTGTTGGTTGAATAGATGAATCTGAGATTGTGTGATGCATATCGTATAATCATACCCACGGATACTTGAGGTGACATTGGAGTATCTAGGTGACATTAGGGTTTTGGTTGATTTGTGTCTTAAGGTGTTATTCTAGTACGAACTCTAGGGCTGTTTGTGACACTTATAGGAATAGCCCAACGGATTGATTGGAAGGAATAACTTTGAGGTGGTTTCGTACCCTACCATAATCTCTTCGTTTTTTCTCCGCTATTAGTGACTTTGGAGTGACTCTTTGTTGCATGTTGAGGGATAGTTATATGATACAATTATGTTATTATTGTTGAGAGAACTTGCACTAGTGAAAGTATGAACCCTAGGCCTTGTTTCCTAGCAGTGCAATACCGTTTACGCTCACTTTTATCGCTTGCTACCTTGCTGTTTTTATATTTTCATATTACAAAAACCTATATCTACCATCCATATTGCACTTGTATCACCATCTCTTCGCCGAACTAGTGCACCTATACAATTTACCATTGTATTGGGTGTGTTGGGGACACAAGAGACTCTTTGTTATTTGGTTGCAGGGTTGCTTGAGAGAGACCATCTTCATCCTACGCCTCCCACGGATTGATAAACCTTAGGTCATCCACTTGAGGGAAATTTGCTACTGTCCTACAAACCTCTGCACTTGGAGGCCCAACAATGTCTACAAGAAGAAGGTTGTGTAGTAGACATCAAGCTCTTTTCTGGCGGCGTTGCCGGGGAGGTGAGTGCTTGAAGGTATATCTTTAGATCTTGGAATCGAATCTTTTTGTTTCTTGTTTTAGCACTAGTTTAGTTTATAAAAGAAAACTACAAAAAATGGAATTGAGTTTACCTCATACGCTTCATCTTTTTAATATCTTTCGTGAGTATGATGGGAAGGAAAATTGTGCCAAAGTGTTAGAAGAAGAATGCATTAAAATGTTTGGCACTAAATCTTTGTATGATGAGCATGATTGCAATGTTGTTAGTACGAATTCCTTGAATATCCATGATGCTAATGATATGCAAAGACACAAGCTTGGGGAAGCTATGTTTGATGAAGATGATATTTTTGTCCCCCAAGCTTTGATGAGCAAATTTACTATGATGAAAGCATGGCCCCTATCTATGATGATTATTGTGATGACACGTATGCTTTAAAGAATAATGATAACCATGAAACTTGTCATCTTGATCTTAATTTTCAATCACATGATAGTCATTTTGTTGAGTTTGCTCCCACTATTATTCATGAGAAGAAATTTGCTTATGTGGAGAGTAATAAAATTCATATGCTTGTAGATCATGAAAAGAATGCTTTAGGTGCTGGTTATATTGTTGAATTCATTCATGATTCTACTGAAAATTATTATGAGGGAGGAATATATGCTTGTAGGAATTGCAATAATATCAAGTTTCCTCTCTATGTGCTTAAAGTTTCGAAGTTATGCTTGTTTTACCGTTCTATGCAAGTTGATTCTTGTTCCCATAAGTTGTTTGCTCACAAAATCCCTATGCATAGGAAGTGGGTTAGACTTAAATGTGCTAGTAATATTCTTCATGATGCTCTCTTTATGTTTCAATTCTTATCTTTTATGTGAGCATCATTGAAATCATCATGCCTAGCTAGGGGCGTTAAACGTTAGCGCTTGTTGGGAGGCAACCCGATTTTATTTTAGTTTCTTGATTTTTGGTTCTGTTTAGTAATAAATAATCCATCTAGCTTCTGTTTAGATGTGGTTTTGTGTTTTAATTAGTGTTTGTGCCAAGTAGAACCTTTGGGAAGACTTGGGTGAAGTCTTTATGATCATGCTGTAAAAAACAGAAACTTTAGCGCTCACGAGATTTGCTTTAACTTTTTACTGGAGAGTGCTATTTAGTTGATTATTTTTTCAGATGATTACTAGACAAATTCCTCAGGTCCACCAATTTATTTTAGAATTTGTGGAGTTCCAGAAGTATACGTTTGATACAGATTACTACAGACTGTTCTGTTTTTGACAGATTCTATTTTCATTGTGTTGCTTGCTTATTTTGATGAATCTATGGCTAGTAAAATAGTTTATAAAACATAGAGAAGTTGGAATACAGTAGGTTTAAAACCAATATAAATAAATAATGAGTTCATTACAGTAACTTGAAGTGGTGTTTTTTTTTCTTTCGCTAACGGAGCTTACGAGTTTTCTGTTAAGTTTTGTGTTGTGAAGTTTTCAAGTTTTGGGTAAAGATTCGATGGACTATGGAATAAGGAGTGGCAAGAGCCTAAGCTTGGGGATGCCCAAGGCACCCCAAGTTAATATTCAAGGATAACCAAGCGTCTAAGCTTGGGGATGCCCCGGAAGGCATCCCCTCTTTCGTCTTCGTTCATCGGTAACTTTACTTGGAGCTATATTTATTCACCACATGATATGTGTTTTGCTTGGAGCGTCATTTTATTTTCCTTAGCTTTGCTTGCTGTTTGAATAAAATACCAAGATCTGAAATTCTTAAATGGGAGAGAGTCTTCACAAAGCTACATAATTATTTAACTACTCATTGATCTTCACTTATATCTTTTTGGAGTAGTATGTCATTTACTCGTGTGCTTCAATTATATCCTATAGTAAATGGTTGAATGATTTGAATGTCATAAATCTAAAATTATACATGTTTCATATGCTTATCCCATGGGGAGTAATGTATTCACACATAAGAAGTAGAGGTGGTAAATTTATTGAAGGTTAGCAAGCATTGTATTAGTCACTTGAACAATTCATGAAAGAATATTGAAGGAAGAGAGGTTTCACATATAAATATACTATCTTGGACATCTTCTATGATTGTGATCCCCATTAATTATTTTAAACCTGAGAAAATTAGTTGAAGTTAGACAAGGAAGACAACATAATGAGTTATGCTTGGGTATATTTGTATGAGTTATATTGTTTTGGATCCTCTAACATGTGGTGCTTGTTATTTAGAACCCTTTGCTAGCCAAAATATCTGTACTAAGCGGGAATACTGCTTGTGCATCCAAATTCCTTGAACCAAGTTTCTTCCATGAGTGTCCACCATATCTACCTATATGCGGTATTTACCTGCTGTTCCAAGTAAATTTGCATGTGCCAAACTCTAAACCTTCAAATAATAATATGTTTTGTATGCCCGAATCGCTCATGTAGCGACTACGGGTTAACAGTATCTTCCATGCTAGGTGGGTTATTCTCACGATGAGTGGACTCCGCTCATCATTCACGAGAAAATGGCCGATAACTGGGATGCCCAGACCCATGATCAAAAGATCGAAATCAAATAAAAAATAATTGCAAACAAAACTCCCCAGGATTGATGTTAGTTGGAGGCACCCGTTGTTTCGGGCAAGCCATGGATTGATGATTGTTGGTGGAGGGGGAGTAAAAAATCTTTACCTTTATGTTTGGGAACCGCCTATAATGTATGTAGTATGGAAGATATTGGGAACTCTTGGTCGTTATGTTGACAATGAAAGCATACCTCTCAAAATTATTTTCATCTCTGTTTTTGCTTCAAGCTCTGGCACCTCTGCAAATCCCTGCTTCCCTCTGCGAAGGGCCTATCCTTTACTTTTATGCAAGAGTCAGTAGTATTCCTTCTCATTCCAACCTACTCTATAGTTGGCAAGCATCATGTGATAGAAAGATCTAGGCATATATGGCCATTCAAATATATATGAGCATGAATTATTATTGTTGACATTCCCTTGAGGTAAAAGGTTGGGAGGCGAAACATTAAGCCCCTATCTTTCTCTATGTTCGATGAATACTATTTGTTCTAAAAATATGCTTTGAGTGGTAGCAATCATGGAAGACTAAATTATAGTTGAGTATGTGAAGTTTGCTAAATAAAAGCTCTGACATAGACTCTTCCTGAAAATAAGATGAATTGTAATTGTTTGATGACTAATAACACGGTTTGTTAGTTTTCAAGAAGGTTTATGATATATACTTTAACATGTGAATAGTTTGTTACTTGATCATGCAAAGTTTTATGATCTGAGCTACTGTTATGACATATAATGATGCTAGAAAAGGTGATTGAAATTATCATTGATCAAACTTATGCACCTGCTAGCATTCACACTTCATAAATTATTTCTTTTATCATTTACCTACTCGACGACGAGCAGGAATTAAGCTTGGGGATGCTGATACGTCTCCAACGTATCTATAATTTATGAAGTATTCATGCTATTATATTATCCATCTTGGATGTTTATGGGCTTTATTATGCACTTTTATATTATTTTTCGGACTAACCTATTAACCCAGAGCCCAGTGCCAGTTCCTGTTTTTTCCCTTGTTTCAGTGTTTCGAAGAAAAGGAATATCAAACGGAGTCGAAACGGAATGAAACCTTCTGGAGAAGTTATTTTTGGAAGGAAAGCAACCTGATAGACTTGGAGTGCACGTCAGGAAAGAAACGAGGGAGCCACTAGGTAGGGGGGCGCGCCCACCCCCCTAGGGCACGCCCTCCACCCACGTGAGCCCCTCGTGGCTCCCCTGACGTACTTCTTCCTCCTATATATACCCATATACCCTAAAACCTTCGGGGAACAGAAGAGATCGGGAGTTCCGCCGCCGCAAGCCTCTGTAGCCACCAAAAACCAATCGGGACCCTGTTCCGGCACCCTGCCGGAGGGGGGAACCCTCACCGGTAGCCATCTTCATCATCTCGGCGCTCTCCATGACGAGGAGGGAGTAGGTCACCCTCGGGGCTGAGGGTATGTACCAGTAGCTATGTGTTTGATCTCTCTCTCTCTCGTGTTCTTGATTTGGCACGATCTTGATGTATCGCGAGCTTTGCTATTATAGTTGGATCTTATGTTTCTTCTCCCCCTCTTCTCTCTTGTAATGGATTGAGTTTTCCCCTTGAAGTAATCTTATCGGATTGAGTCTTTAATGATTTGAGAACACTTGATGTATGTCTTGCCGTGCGTATCTGTGGTGACAATGGGATATCACATGATTCACTTGATGTATGTTTTGGTGATCAACTTGCGGGTTCCGCCCATGAACCTATGCATAGGGGTTGGCACACGTTTTCGTCTTGATTCTTCGGTAGAAACTTTGGGGCACTCTTTGAGGTTCTATGTGTTGGTTGAATAGATGAATCTGAGATTGTGTGATGCATATCGTATAATCATACCCACGGATACTTGAGGTGACATTGGAGTATCTAGGTGACATTAGGGTTTTGGTTGATTTGTGTCTTAAGGTGTTATTCTAGTACGAACTCTAGGGCTGTTTGTGACACTTATAGGAATAGCCCAACGGATTGATTGGAAAGAATAACTTTGAGGTGGTTTCGTACCCTACCATAATCTCTTCGTTTGTTCTCCGCTATTAGTGACTTTGGAGTGACTCTTTGTTGCATGTTGAGGGATAGTTATATGATCCAATTATGTTAATATTGTTGAGAGAACTTGCACTAGTGAAAGTATGAACCCTAGGCCTTGTTTCCTAGCATTGCAATACCGTTTACGCTCACTTTTATCGCTTGCTACCTTGCTGTTTTTATATTTTCAGATTACAAAAACCTATATCTACCATCCATATTGCACTTGTATCACCATCTCTTCGCCGAACTAGTGCACCTATACAATTTACCATTGTATTGGGTGTGTTGGGGACACAAGAGACTCTTTGTTATTTGGTTGCAGGGTTGCTTGAGAGAGACCATCTTCATCCTACGCCTCCCACGGATTGATAAACCTTAGGTCATCCACTTGAGGGAAATTTGCTACTGTCCTACAAACCTCTGCACTTGGAGGCCCAACAACGTCTACAAGAAGAGGGTTGTGTAGTAGACATCAATGACTTCATGTAGATGTTGACGATGTGGATGCTCAATGTTGATGTAGATCATTTGGATGAATCCATTGGAGTGATTTTCACTTTCAATACCTACACGAGTTAGTCCCACAAGGAACAAACAAGGATATCCATAGACATAGAGTGATGTTCACACAAGATGATGTCCATGAAAGCATTAGGTTACCTTGTCCCTTGTCTTACCAACAAGAGGGTTTGTGACTCCTTGAACTAGTGCATGATGTGGAAATTGTTTGCACTTGTCCTTGCCAAAATGATATGAGTGAAGTATGTTGGCGGAGTCACCCTCAAGAACTCTCTAGTTCTTCTTCTTCGGGATCCACATCATCTTGATGGGAATCCTTGGAGTTGTAGTCGTACTTGATGAAGTAGAACTTGTTGTAGTCTTGGGAACCCACTTGACCAAGGCCTTAGGAGCTTCTTCGAATGTATCAATCTCCTCTTGAAGCTTGTCCTTGCCCTTTTGCTTGTGGTCTCGTGGTGGAAGATCATCTTGAGCTTGTGTCCCTTGGAAAGAAGTAGGACCATACTTATCTTGTTGAGGAACAAACTTCGACTTGGGGTATTGATCTTCTTCCCACTCAACTCCAATGGCATTGAACTTTTGTTCAAAACCAACACCTTGATTCTCCTGGTGCCTTCCCTGCTTGCATACAATTTCCTCAAATTGCTTACTTCCGGCAAGGCTCTTGTATACACCTTTCTCTACAATTCCCTTCAATATGCTATTTTCTTGCTCAAGTGTAACTTGGCTAAGAGAATCATTAGTGGAATCAAGAGAACTACTAGAAGCAACAACATTGGATTTAACATGATTATTGTTACTACTAGAAGAAGAATCTTTCTTACTCTTGTTGCTCGATTTTACTTGTGCCATGTAAGTAGACAAGAGTAAACGCTTGGCAATGTAAGAAGAACTTTTCTTGCGAAGATCATCATTGATTGCCTTTAAGAACCCATGCTCTTTCTCAAGGTTGAGCTTTTCAAAGCGTAGCTTCTCATGAGTCTTTAAAAGTACTTGATGATCTTCCAAGGTAGTTTCATGAGCTAACTTAAGAGTGTTTAGTTCTTTAGTTAGACGCTCAATCTCCTTCTTATCATCATCATTCATTTTATCTTGATTCTCATGATTAATAGCAAGTTCATCATAGTTTTCATCACTAGAGTTGTCAACAAGTAAATCATCATCACCTAGCAAATCATCTTCATCACTATCGAAATCAACATACTCGAGGTGTGATACCTTTGGGCCTTTAGCCATGAAGCATCTTCCAATTCCTTCATTTGGTGAGTCAAATATGTCATAGGAGTTGGTTGACACAAGTGCTAGACTGGCAACACCTTCATCTTGAGTATATTCGGAGTCGGAGTGATGGTCGGAGTCGAAGCCGGATACCCATTCACCAACACGAGCTTGATGTCTTCGTTTTGTGTAGCTCTTTGATGATTTGTCCTTCCTTTCTGAATCCTTTCTTCTTCGAGAGGTTCTTCGTTCATAAAAACCATCTCTACTCCTCCTCTCTCTTGGTGGTGATTCTTCTCTTCTTTTGTAGGGGGGCGTACACTCATTGGAGTAGTGTCCGGGTCTTCCACAATTGTAGCAATTACGCTCACGACTAGAAGATCTTTTGTCATTGTAGGACCTTGACTTGGAACTTCTTTCTTTTCTTCTACTCTTGTAGAACTTGTTGAAGTTCTTCACCATTAGGCTCAATTCCTCATTGAAGGTTTGTTTCTCACTTGATGATGTAGGAGCATCAGATGAAGCTTTGTAAGCACCACTTGACTTGTTGTGAAGCTCTTCCTTATCCTTGAATGACATCTCATGAGCAACAATTCTTCCAATGACTTCCGTTGGCTTGAGATATTTGTAGTTGGGCATCATTTGGATCAATGTGCACACGGTATCATATTTTTCATCCAAGGCTCTTAGGATATTCTTGATGATGAATCTATCAGTCATCTCTTCACTTCCTAAGCCGGCAATCTCATTTGTGATGAGAGCAAGCCTAGAGAACATTTCAGCGACACCTTCACCATCCTTCATTTTGAACTTGTCAAGTTGACTTTGAAGCACATCCAATTTGGATTCCTTGACGGAGTCGGTACCCTCGTGCATATCAATCAAAGTATCCCATATTTCCTTTGCATTCTCAAGACGGCTGATTTTGTTGAATTCTTCGGGGCACAATCCGTTGAAGAGGATATCGCAAGCTTGAGCGTTGTATTGCAACATCTTCAACTCTTCCGCAGTAGCTTCATGGTTCGGTTCTCTCCCATCAAAGAATTCAACTTGCAAGCCAATACACAAAATAGCCCAAACGGCGGGGTTATGTCCAAGAATATGCATTTTCATCTTATGCTTCCAACTAGCAAAATTAGTACCATCAAAGTAAGGACCTCTACGGTGGTAATTCCCCTCGCTAGATGCCATACTCTCCTAGGTTGTGAAACCAAGGCCATGATCACCAAAAGCTATGGAAATCAAGGCAAATGGAGACCAATGCTCTAATACCACTTGTAGGATCAGAAGTATGTCTAGAGGGGGGGTGATTAGACTACTTGACCAAATAAAAATCTAGCCTTTTCCCAATTTTAAGTCTTGGTAGATTTTAGCAACTTAGCACAAGTCAAGCAATCAACCTACACATGAAAATCTAAGAGTATAGCAGCGGAATGTAAAACATTTGCATATGAAGGTAAAGGGAGGAGTTTGGAGGGAGCAAACGCAATGTAGACACGGAGATTTTTGGCGTGGTTCCAATAGGTGGTGCTATCGTACATCCATGTTGATGGAGACTTCAACCCACGAAGGGTAACGGCTGCGCGAGTCCATGAAGGGCTCCACCCACGAAGGGTCCACGAAGAAGCAACCTTGTCTATCCAACCATGGCCATCGCCCACGAAGGACTTCCTCACTAGGGTAGATCTTCACGAAGTAGGCGGTCTCCTTACCCGTACATACTCCTTGGTTCAACTCCACAATCTTGTCGGAGGCTCCTGATGACCCACAAGTATAGGGGATCTATCGTAGTCCTTTCGACAATTAAGAGTGTCGAACCCAACGAGGAGCAGAAGGAAATGACAAGCGGTTTTCAGTAAGGTATTCTCTGCAAGCACTGAAATTATCGGTAACTGATAATTTTGTGATAAGGTAATTTGTAACGGGTAACAAGTAATAAAAGTAAATAAGGTGCAGCAAGATGGCCCAATCCTTTTTGTAGCAAAGGACAAGCCTAGACAAACTCCTATATAAAGGAAAACGCTCCCGAGGACACATGGGAATTATCGTCAAGCTAGTTTTCATCACGCTCATATGATTCGCGTTCGTTACTTTGATAATTTGATATGTAGGTGGACCGGTGCTTGGGTATTGCCCTTCCTTGGACAAGCATCCCACTTATGATTAACCCCTATTGCAAGAATCCGCAACTACAAAAGAAGTATTAAGGTAAACCTAACCATAGCATGAAACATATGGATCCAAATCAGCCCCTTACGAAGCAACGCATAAACTAGGGTTTAGGCTTCTGTCACTCTAGCAACCCATCATCTACTTATTACTTCCCAATGCCTTCCTCTAGGCCCAAACAATGGTGAAGTGTCATGTAGTCGACATTCACATAACACCACTAGAGGAAAGACAACATACATCTCATCAAAATATCGAACAAATAGCAAATTCACATGACTCACTGGTGCGCGTCGGCCCTAAACAAACGGTTTAAAACCCCTTTCCGCGACGGCATCTGGAACCGTCACCAAGTGAGTGTGGGTGATAGGGGGGTCCTTCCCACACGACCCAGAAACCGTCGGGGATATGCCCTCCTGGAACACACGTTCAGCAAAATGAGGTCGTGTGCGACCGGCGAGCGCTCAAATACGGAAATACGTACAATACAACTAAAAAATACAATTATATGGTGAAATTGTTTCCGGCCGCAAGTACATCCCACATAGTCAGTACCGCTAAACATTTCCGTTCGTATGTACATCCCACACATTCGCTACAAGGAAAACGATTCCGTTCACAGGTACATCACACACAATTTTTCCCGTTAAATCGTTTGTGATAGCGTTGCCATTGCACATGATATTAATAATTTTATCGTTTGCGTTACTGAATGCTTCCCAAGCGGTGCGTAGAAGGAAACTGTGTGGCAAAGGCTGTCCATCACACACACTTTTTATGTGATAAACGTTTGCGCAAGGTGGCCTAACGCAAACAGTTTTCAAGAGAAAGTCGTGTGTGAAGTGGAGATTGATCGCACACGTAGTGGATCCTAGAAACGTTTCTGATCTCCACGTATATCGCAGACGTTTCGCTTTCGCAAACCGTGTGCAGTGTAATCCCTATTTAATCCATAATTAATCCCTAATTTAAAAATCACATGTTATGAATTTGAAAGTAGGCAATCACTTATTTCATATCCAACCATGTTTATTACAAATATAGGTTCAACCACGAATCCATAATTCAATGCACAGGTACATATACTGAAGAACTACAAAAACACCAAGTAAAGAATGATGAACCACAGTTGTACTAAAGACTGTAAAGAGAGAGGCGAAAGACATTCTGGTTGCTGGAGAAGGCGAAGCGGAATGCCCATATAGTGCCCTCCTCCATGCGTAAGGCGCGCACGACTCTAGGCCAACCCCTTGTGATGGTTGCCCGTCCATCCTTCACTTTTTTCATTAGGACTTCTCGATGTTCATTGTAGTCTGGATGAAATAGTTTAACCTTCATTGCGTGTCCACCAATCATGTACTTTGCAAGGTAATCTTGAGTGAACTGCTTCGGGAACCACTGGGAACGAAAAAGATTCAGACATAGTTGTCTAACAACTCATTATGGGCAGTAAAAAGAGAAGGCTACAGAGTTTGTAGTTACCATCCTACAGCTCACAGTTGTGTTGGATAGAGCATAAACAAATAATTTGCTTGCCACCATTCGTATCTTTTTTCTAATAATCCTTATCAGTTTCCTCACTTGATGCTTGTTCATCAATATCTCATTGCCCCATACGCAAAAAGGGTCGATGCGTGGATCCTTGGCAAGGGCATATGTACCTACAAGCAACAAGTCAATATTAGAAGCTAACTAGTGTCTAGGCCTGGATCTATATGCACTACATTATGGAATGACGGGGGAGTACAAGCCGAGGGATGAAGCTAACCTCGGTTGAAAATGGTGGCCACTCCCGTTGTTGTCCTGCATAAGTAGTGGAAAGGCATGATAAGTACAGCAATCTTAACATCAAACAAATATAGCAAAGGTAAACAACATCATCTCCAAATGATAGCTTGAATGTGTTGGTTTCAGCATGCTATTAAAGTAGATATAAAATGGAAGTCAATGTTACCGACAGCAGGCTTAACAACCATCAAATATTGCAATTCAAACTGGTATTGTTGAAAATGAATAGAACGTATGTAATGCTTAAACATCACACTGGATAAATGTGTAAGACTGAAAATAAAGGGCATGTGTTAACTACACCAGGAATAACTGGAACCAAATATAGCCGTTCAAACTGGTATTGATGTAGTCGAGCGGCACAGTTTCGACTTGCGCATAATGAACCACACATTGTGAATGACTGAAATAAACAAGGCATAAATGACCAGTAGAACAACCAAATATAGCCATTGAAAACTAGACAGAGTCTCACTTCAACCAACCTAACAAGGAAATACAGATAAACAGGGCATATGCTTGAAAACTGTACAAATGCTCACTGCAACCAACCTAACAATCAGATAAAGATAAACAAGGCATCTGCTTGATAACTGGAGAAATGCTAAAAAAGCAACCTAACAACCAAATACAGATAAACAAGGCATCTGCTTGATAACTGGACAAATGCTAAAAAAGCAACCTATTAACCAAATACAGATAAACAAGGCATCTGCTTGATAACTGGACAAATACTCACTGCAACCAAACTAAGAACCAAATACAGATAAACAAGGCATCTGCTCAATAACTGAAAAATGCTCACTCTAACCAACCTAACAATCAAATACGGATAAACAAGGCATCTACTCACTATAAACAACCAAATATAGCCATTCGTGAAACTAAAGTGGACAATTCATACTTAAACATCACATAGACCTATTGAACAATACATTTTTGCATAACTGAAATAATTAAACACAACATAGTTAAAGCACCGCACGGCAAATGCTACTACAACAAAGGGTACGGGTTGGCAAGCTAGAAAAGGTCATATTTGCTGATATAATGTTGCCTCACATTTCATGGACGGGATCCTTCCCGTTTGAAGAGCACAGACCCATGGTGCGCTCTCTGATGTCACAGATGGGCTGTTTCACCTTGGAAGAACCTTCGTGGGTGCCCTCCTCATGGTCGTGGTCGTGGTCGATGAGATCTGACTTGGCAATTGAGGATCACAAGCCGCCGCCGTAGAATGTGTCCTTCAGAAGTGACAAAATGGGCTCGATGGCGTATAAAGCTCGAAAATCCTTGACAGCTTGGCAGAGGAGATGAGCGGCAAGGCCGTCGAAGAGATCGATGGCGGTTGAACCAGAGGGGTTGGGGATGGACCACTTAACCTGTGACATGGCCCGCGTGAAGCCGTTGGTGTGGACAAGCTTGATGTCGTAGCCAGCTTTCCCAAGATACAGTAATACGCTAGCCTGCTGACATGAAGCCTTCGGCATGGCAACATAGTCAACATCATTGCCGGCTTCCGCGGTGACGTGTTGCTCTGGGATCGACAGGTCGGGACGAACGACGACCACCTCGCCAACGTCCACCGGAGAGGCCACAATAAACCTCTTCTTGGCCGAACGCTCGTCGGGTTCCCCGGGATACGTGGTCGAGCTTAGGCTGCGACATTCTGGAGGATGTGGATCTGGCGGGGAGGGACACCACATGCCTCATCTAAATACTCAGGGGAGTGGGGTGATGGTATGGGAATCGCTGGATAACCTGAACTTTATTATCTAAGCCAGGAGGAACGGGCAGACCGGCAGGGTTGGTGGCGGCGCCGGCGGCGGTCGCGAGCTAGGGTTCGAAGGGGGGAAGGGGCGGGTGGGGGACTATGGAGGGGGGTGTTTGAGGATACACCGCGGCTACTGAATATTTTAGTAATGGTGGGTGGAGATGGTGGTGGACGAGGGATGGCAACGGTTCAAATGCCTCGGCTGCTAAAATTTTACTATAAGGTCGGTGCTGGAGGAGTGTGGGTGATGGTTGAAGTACGGCGGCTACTAAAATTTGGGTAAAGGAATTGATGCGGGGCGGGAGTGCCCAAGATCGCGCACGGTCCGATAACAATATGCGTGTATGATAATAAGGAAAAGTGGCACGGATCCGCCGATTTTTGCAACGCTCAAGGCAGGTAGTTTATTTTTTATATTTCTAGCTAGCTGGTCTATCGCACACGGTTCTTCCTAATTTCCAAATAAACTTACCCGCCTTTAGCTTCCACAGGTGGTGGTTTTACAGCACACTTGCATCGCACACGGTTAAGCCAGTACCTCCACCCTTTGCTCGCGCTTGCGCGGCCGTGGTGATTTCAGCGCACTTGCATCGCACACGGTTGAGCCAGTACCTCCACCTTAACTTTCTCGCGGTTGCGCGGTCATGGTGATTCACATCGCACTTGTATTACACACAGTTTAGATATTATACCCCATGTCCGTTGAGGATCATCAGAGTCTTTGCAGCAAAATATAATGTTAGGGAGGGTCAAAAGACAACCACACTAGCATGTGGCCCAAATATATATGAGTGAAATGGGTGGTATGTGATGTTCAAAATTCCAATGCACAACTTTGACCCCGCGGGCCCACGGTTGGGCGCGTCATTAAAGATCGATGAGAGGGGCCAGAAGTCAAGAACCACCTGTAAGTGGCCAAATATATGTACGAATAATGGGGATGTTTAAAACTTTAAATACACAATGCATAACTTTGGTGGCACCTGCCTCGCAAACCCGAAAGCACCCTAACAACCACCTAGCTAGGATATATATAATGACATAATGTCGTACCTAGCTAGGATGCTTGGCCCACCACCTCCCACTTCGTGTCAGCGGGGCGGATGCACGTAATGATCGATACTTTGGTCATACATGCATGTCGACATGACCTACCATAAGACGGACCAATGAATCTTTCGTTTGGTCAAATGACAGTTGTGTTGTCGATAAACCGCTTGGGCCAATAGATTGAACCATCATAAACATCGCACGAGAGGGACCACAAAACCAACACCTCTTGCATGCGGCCTAAAATGATGTACGTTGGGAAGGGGTGATGTGTGTTTTCAATATAGAATAATGTACAATTTAGATGTGGTGCCTACCTCTCGATACAGACAACAACCATGAAGGCAAGGTAGTTAAGGACGAGATACGTACGCAGGGTTTGATGTAGGTCGAACCCAGCAATACGAGCATCTGGGAGGGAATCCTGACAACGCATGAGCTCGAGTTTTGGTTGACCGACATTTGACGGTGACCGGCCCTAACATGAACTAGGAGGAATCCATTCATGGCAAACACATACCCCTCATTGTCGGTCAAAGGGATGATATATATTCACTCGGGGAGCCCACATATATCCGCGTCGTCACAAAAAACCACACAAGGGAGACGTGGTCGATCAGAAGACCCCGTATACACTGCATGCGGCAAGAAAATATGTATGGGTATGATGGTGTATGATTTGTTTAAATCCCAAATGCACAACTTCGATGGGCCACGCCAAGTACATTACAAACCGAACACCGTACCCGACTCCAAGCCTGGTTCAATACCTATGATGTCAGTTTCCCAACTTCGAGGTGGCAGCGGTGGGGGGGGGTCGTCCTGTGCATGCGCTCAAACTTTATTTTGTCTAGAATGGGACACATCTATATATATCTATACATCTATACATGTATACACATATATAGTGTGCGAATAACTATGAAAGTTGCTCGTTGGTTGAAGCCAATCCGACGGTACAGAGATGGCAAATCCGAGCACTACTGCCATTGATATCATCTACATTCCACCAGATTCTGCCACATGTACAATCTAGAAGACTCCATGGTTGAACTTAAGCATAATGCACAAACCTCTAAACACAAGCACTTCTCCTTTGTTCTCTAGAATCTTCCATATCGTAATTGCCCAAACCTTTTCTTTTCTAAATGAATTGTCACTATTTGTTTTTACCTTTACAATGCACAATTCCATGAATCTTAAAATAGTTTTTTTACCAAACTAATTGATTTTGGATGAGATGAACTATAAGAATTAAACGAACATCTACATCATGCATATCTGGGAGAAGAGGCGGGAAACCGATGAGAGGAGTGGTGAGAAACAGTAGCCTGTTTTGAGTGAAAACCTAGTAGAGAAGGAAGCGTGAGCTACACGACGCATGCACACAGTGCTTACCCATGTACTGCGTGTGCTGTCGAAAGGGCTCAGGGTTGCCGTTTGATCTGGGAGCATCCAACGGTGCACACGTATGATCCGTGGGGTTTGGGTTCTGGCCAGTCAGAACGCAGGACTCAGATCGCGCGCGCAGTGGGGGCATATCATACGGAAACCAACATTCGGTGGAAACCGGTGAAAACCACGATTAAAAGATGTGTTGAAGTTTAAAAAAAACAAAAAAATGCGGGACGTTAAGACGATGATGTTTTATTGGCACACAAAATTTCAAGTTGAAACACATTAAGAGACATGAGCTATGAAAAAGACAAAATCAGTGTTGAATGTGCCGAATAGTAATGTCACTATTCAGGGTGGAATTTGTCTTTTTCATAGCTCACATCTCGTAACGTTTTTCAACTTGAAATTTTGTGTCGCAATAAAACATCACCTTCTTAACATCCCACATTTTTTTCAAATTCTTATGAAACTTTAAAATATGGTTTCCACGAAGTTTTCATCGAATATCGGCTTTCATGAGTGAACCTTGTGCTATTTGAAAACATTTCGTGAGAATAATCTCGGTTTTTAAATCCCCATAAATCCAAAACTAGGTTCAAAATCGTGAAACCTGCCATGGTGTCACGACATCGCACTTATATGTCGAGGAATTTTTTCGTCCATTGTGGCGCAAGTTTTATTACAAGCCTCTTACAAACCGGAGCTTCTCTCAAAGAAGCCTCGTGGTTCCAATAGGGAAACGTGTCCCCCTTGTGGGCGAAACGCAATCACTGCCTCTTTTCACCTTGTATTTTCTTCTACGAACAACATGGAACGACAGGATATCCGTGCTGAAATTTAAACTTATTCAGGGTTTGTTTGGCCTTTTTATACACTAATTGAGTTTCCTTGGCATTTAATGTCCATAATTCAAATCTGAACTACAAATACATGCTCCAGTTCACCAAAATGGCTAGAAAAATTATACATGTGTCCTTGGGTGCATGCTTAGGTCCCATGCCAGGAATGGGAACGAATTACAACCGTACTGGTGTCATGGCTCGTACTCAAACATTTCGAATCTCGGTTTTTAAGTCCCCATAAATCCTAAACTCACCAGAAATTCATCAAAGGTGGCGTGGTGTCACGTCATGGCACATATATGTCATGGTAAAAACATTGTCCAAGTTGGGCCAAGCTTTATTACAAACCTCTTACAAAAACTGGAGCTTCTCTCAAAGAAGCCTGGTGGTTCTGATAGGGAAACGTGTTCCCCTTGTGGGCGTAACATAATCACTGCCTCTTTTCGCCTTGTATGTTCTTCCACGGGCAACGTGGAACCACAGGATATCCATGCTGAAATTTAAACTTATTCAGGGTTCGTTTGGCCTTTTTATACACTGATTGAGTTTCCTAGGCATTTAATGTCCATAATTCAAATCTGAACTACAAATACATGCTCCAGTTCACCAAAATGGCTAGAAAAATTATACATGTGTCCTTGGGTGCATGTTTAGGTCTCATTCCAGGAATGGGAACGAATTACAACCGTACCGGTGTCCTGGCTCTTCCTCAAACATTTGGAATCTTGGTTTTTAAGTCCCCATAAATCCTAAACTCACCAAAAACTCATCAAAGGTGGCAAGGTTTCATGTCATGGCACATATATGTCGTGGTAAAAACATTGCCAATTTGGGCCAAGCTTTATTACAAACCTCTTACAAACCGAAGCCTGTCGCAAGAACCCTCGTGGTTTCGATAGGGAAAAGTGTCCCCTTGTGGGCCAAACAATAATCACTCCCTCTTCTAGCCTCGTATTTTCTTCTACACGCGACACGGAACAACTTGTGATTCGGGCTGAACTTTGAAATTATTCAGGGTTCATTTGACCTTTTTTATTCATTAATTGAGTTTTCTAGGCATTTAATGTCCATCATTCAAATCCGAACTACAAATACATGCTCCAGTGCACCAAAATGGCTAGAAAAAACATACATGTTTTCTTAGGGTGCATGTTTAGGTCCCATGGAATGAATGGGAACGAATTCAACCGTCTCGCCATCCTGGCCTGGCCACAAACATTGCGAATCTCGGTTTTTAAATGTCTATAAATCCAAAACTCACCAAGAAATCATGAAACTTGGTATGGTGTCACTACATGGTATATATAATTGTCCAATTTGGGCGAAGCTATATTACAAGCCTTTTACAAACCGGAGCCTGTCGCAACCCTCATGGTTCCGGTAGGGAAACATGCCCCTCTTGTGGGCGAAACGATAATCGATGCCTCTTCTCGCCTTGAACTTTGTTTCCTACAGGCAACATAGAATAACAGGTGTGTCGGGCTGAAATTTGAAACTGTTCAGGGTTCGTCTGGCCATTGTATATATATTACTAATTACTAAGTTTTCTATGCATCTAATGTAGTCCATAATTCAAATTTGAACTACAACCACATGCTCCAGTGAATAAAAATGTGTGGGAAATCGTACATGTGTCATTGGGTGCATTTTAGGTCTCGTTTAAGGAATGAGAATGAATTACAAACTTGTCGTCGTCCTGAAACAATGAGAATCTCGGTTTTTAAATCCCAGTAAATAAAAAAGTCACCCAAAAAACATGAAACTTGGCATGGTTTCATGACATGGCACATATATGCCGTGGTAAGAAAAATCGTCCAGTTTGAGAAGAGGCGCACACATTAGTAGCCAACGAAGTCCTTTTTGAAAAAAAAGCTGACACGTTAATATCGCAAACGGTTGTATTTTATTTACCGTGTCGAAATTTAACCATACTCGGTGGCGTGTGTGCAGCTGTTTGATTAGACGGGACGAGCGCGAGAAGTCTGCCGTGGAGCTTCGACGGGACGCGTGCAAGCAGTCCGCCGCGCAGGCTTGACGGGATGCGTGCATCCTGTCCACCTCGCAAGCTCGACGGGACACGTGCGAGTAGCAAGGGCGCCCATGCTCACCGGGAAGCGAGCTCTTTGACCTCCATGCACCAGCCGCCGCCTGCCTCGCTCACAACTTCTCCATTAATGGGTTAATTAAAGCACATGGACAGAGGGTGTTTGCTTTTGATTGCTTGGCAGCATTTGCTTTGTTTGTGGTTTCAACTAGTATTCCGCCCTAATTTCATTTGCCACATAGGGCAATGGATAATACGACCATAAATAAAATGGCAACGGATAATACGACGACAAATTTACAATGGAGCACATAATAATTGTCTTACATATTCTGGATAATTTAAAATGCCACATGAGGCAAAGCCCGGAAGACACGGGGGCAAGAGAAGAAGGAAATTGCAGACAACGATCTGGGTCGCTACTGTCTCTACTAGTCGATGGATCACCGGGTGGCGAAATGCTCCAGCTCCTTCAATTCCTCACGACTTTGCTTGAAAGCAGCCACGGATTCCTCCACCTCCTGCTCGCGCTCGATCCGGAGCTTCCTCAAGCCACCCATCAGTTCATCGACGACCGCTTTCAGCGTCATCTCCGAGGCACTGCTCTGCTCATGCAGCATCTTCCATCTGGCGGCCTCCTCCTCCTTCTCGGCGACCAACTTGAGGAGCTTCGCATTGTCATCCATGAGTTGCTTGACGAGGCCGGTCGCCTTGTCAACCGAGGCATTGCTGATCTTGAGCAGCTTCATCAAGCCGTCGATGAGCTCCTGCTGTGTAGTGACGCCAGTGAGAATGTCGTCGTCGCTGGCGAAGGACTTCAGGAACGCCGGCTCGTCGTGATGGCCGACACCGCGAATGCGCTTGTGAGAGCCCTCGCGTGCCCGTGAGAGCTCGTTCGAGGGCTCCGCGGCGCGCTCGGACATCTCTGCCGCGGCTGCGGCTTCGCGGCGGGACCTCTCTAGTGCTTCTGCGGCCTTGGTCTTTGTTTCCTGGTTATATGTCCACCCTAAACTCCTCCTACCGGTCATGGCGGAACGGCTTGACAGAGAAAACCAGTTTTGTGGGTGATGAGGAGAGGAACTGTGAAGTAATTTTTGAGTGGGTAGTTTTTATAGCCCGGTGCTAAGTGTGAACACATATTAGTTTGAGAGGTGTGAACAGATTTGCAATTACTTATTGCATTGTAATCAGCAATGTGACGAGAAACAAGGTCAAAATTTATTGATGGCAGAAGGTTGACCATGTGGTTGCTCACCATTGAGGCGGCCGCGGCGCGCTCCGCTCTGGCGTCCCTGCACGCGCTCTGCTCACCGTTGAGGCAAAGTTACAATGGCAACCGTTAATAATATTTAATAATTGTCTTACATATTCAGGATAATTTAAAATGCCAAAGGCGGCAAGGCCCAGAACACTCACGACCTACGTATGCATACTATTATAATAAAATATAAGCAAAAAGGCTGAGCTGGTGGACTTCCGACGACGGTCTTCTCGGACTCCATGATCAGCATAGCACCCTTGCGGCCATTCACTCCGAGTGTCCCGACCCGCCTCCGCCTATGGAGCTGCTGGCGCTGATGGGAGGCTCTTGGGGCTGCTGGGCCTCTTCCAGAAGAGCTTGACAGCGTGCAATCACGCGCATGACAACTCCGCGGAACCGCTCCATTTCCATGTCTCTGGCCTGGTAGCAAATTTCGTCGATCACCTGCATCCTCAAGATATCACGTTGCTGATGTTCTACTTCATCGAGGACGTCACCTCCGCCAAGGATGCGCTCGAGCCTGGCCACCACATCATCAGGATCAAGGTTGACGTGGGCAATGATGAAGCTGCAGGCTGCCTTTGTCTTGACTGAATCGCAGAGGTCCTGTGTCCATTCCTTGCGGGGCATCAGGCTCTCGATGAGCACTGGTGACGGCGGTTCTTCGGGTGGGTCATCGATCATGCCGCCGAGCAGCTCTGGATCTTTTGCACGGTGGATGGCAAACTGCTCATCACACCTCCTCTGCAATATGTCGATTGTGCTCCCAAGGACTCTGACGCCAATATCGCTGCCGATGGGCCATGGTGCCTGTACCGGCCGATGAAGGTCTTGCTCCCCGACCTGCTCCGGCTCATTCTCCTTGCCGAAGATGTAACGCAGGTAGGCGTCGACGTCGAAGCTTTGGCCGTTGCCTGGCATGCTTGGAATAACCAATGGTAGATGGGTGAGGACTATATCTTCGCAGAGTGTCGCGGCGGTGCGTTGCCCCCTGGGTTATATGCAGCAAGCTGTTAGCTGGTGGCGGGAAACCGGTGAGGGAATAGGCGTGGATTAGAATTCACCCATGTGGAGCGCGGGAAGCATTCGCTGGAGCGCGGGAAGACTAAGTGGAGCACACACACAACTCGAAATATACCGTAGCCGGTGCCACGTGTTATTTATCACACAAGTGTTAACATAAGGAAATGCATGTGTAACTTACTAATCATCGCACACGAGTACTTGCAGACGCATCGTGTGCGATACTCCTAGCCACCGCAAGCAACTAGTTTGCATTTTCCAAAGTTTTTTGTACACGCAAAATCGCACACGAACTAATTGTATTAACCGTCTGTGTTTTCCACGTATCACGCTATCGGAAACAGTTCGTCCGAGTGAACCGTATGCTCTATATCACACACACCTTGATGTGGCTAACCGTTTATGTTGCACTCCCTAATAGAAAACGGTTCATCAGAGCGAACTGTATGCCGTATATCCCACACACATTGATATGGCTGCTCGTTTCTGTTGTTCTGCCTCCTCGCAAAAGTTCGAACGGGTTAACCGTGTGGCCTGAATCGCACACGCAACTAAAATCTGAATCGTGTTTGATGCATCCTCCATCGCAAACGTTTTGAACCTTTTTTGACGGTTTTCATACACCACCGTTTGCGATTACTACATCGCACACAGTTTCTCGAAGGGTCTCTGATCGTAGTGTCGCATTAGCAGCATCCTGCAGTAGTGACTACTTATAGCAAGACTTCTCCCATGTCCTCAGGAACAAACGTAACTACTCACAAATCATATTCATGTTCATAATCAGAGGGGTATTAATATGCATAAAGGATCTGAACATATGATCTTCCACCAAATAAACCAACTAGCATCAACTACAAGGAGTAATCAACACTACTAGCAACCCACAGGTACCAGTATGAGGTTTTGGGACAAAGATAGGATACAAGAGATGAACTAGGGTTTGAGAGGAGATGGTGCTGGTGAAGATGTTGATGGAGATTGACCCCCTCCTGATGAGAGGGTCGATGTGATGACGACGGTGATGATTTCCCCCTCTCGGAGGGATGTTTCCCCGGTAGAACAGCTCCGTCGGAGCCCTAGATTGGTTTCGCCAGGTTCCGCCTCATGGCGGCGGTGCTTCGTCCCGAAAGCTTGCTTATGTTTTTTTCCAGGGCGAAAGACTTCATATAGCAGAAGATGGGCACCGGAGGCCTGCCAGGGGGCCCACGAGGCAGGGGGCGCGCCCAGGGGGGTAGGGCGCGCCCCCACCCTCGTGGATGGTGGGTGGCCCCCTCTGGTACTTTCTTCACCCAATATTTTTGTTATGTTCCAAAACTGACTTTCGTGGAGTTTCAGGACTTTTGGAGTTGTGCAGAATAGGTCTTTAATATTTGCTCCTTTTCCAGCCCAGAATTCTAGCTGCCGGCATTCTCCCTCTTCATGTAAACCTTGTAAAATAAGAGAGAAAAGGCATAAGTATTGTGACATAATGTGTAATAACAACCCATAATGCAATAAATATCGATATAAAAGCATGATGCAAAATGGATGTGTCAACTCCCCCAAGCTTAGACCTCGCTTGTCCTCAAGCGGAAGCCGATATCGAAAAATATGTCCACATGTTTAGAGATAGAGGTGTCGATAAAATAAAATACGGACATGAGAGCATCATGATCATTCTTATAACAGCAACATATATATTGTCATATGATTTCTTATGCTAAAGTAACAATCTATTCACAATGTCAAGTATGAATCAGAAACTTCATTGAGAAATAACAAACTATGATCTCGGTCATTGAAGCAATTGCAATTTATCATAACGTCAGAAAGAGTCAATATAAGAGCTTTTCAGTAAGTCCACATACTCAACTATCATTTAGTCTTTCATGATTGCTAACACTCACGCAATACTTATGGGTATGGAGTTTTAGTTGGACACACAGAAAGATAGGGGCTTATAGTGTTGCCTCCCAACCTTTTACCTCAAGGGTAATGTCAACAATAATAGTTTATGATAAAACACATCCAATTGGATATATATATATATATATATATATTAGGATCCTTCCAACACAATGTGCTTGCCAAAGGATAAAATTTAAAAAGGAAAGGTGAAGATCACCATTACTCTTGCATAAGGCATAAGACAAAAGTAAAAGATAGGCCCTTCACAGAGGGAAGCAGAGGTTGTCATGTGCTTTTATGGTTGGATGCACGAAATCTTAATGCAAAAGAACGTCACTTTATATTGCCACTTGTGATATGGACCTTTATTATGCAGTTCATCGCTTTTATTGCTTCCATATCACAAGATCGTATAAAGCTTATTTTCTCCACACTAATAAATCATACATATTTAAAGAGCAATTTTTATTGCATGCAACAATGACAACTTACTTGAAGGATCTTACTCAATCCATGGGTAGATATAGTGGACTCTCATGGCAAAACCAGTTTTAAGGATATTTGGAAGCACAAGTAGTATATCTACTTGGTGCAAAGAATTTGGATAGCATGAGGGGGAAAGGCAAGCTCAACATGTTGGATGATCCATGACAATATACTTTATTTCGGATATAAGAAAACATAACCCATTACGTTGTCTTCCTTGTCCAACATCACCTTTTTAGCATGTCATATTTTAATGAGTGCTCACAATCATAAAAGATGTCCAAGATAGTGTATTTATATGTGAAAACCTCTCTTTCTTTATTACTTCCTATTAATTGCAACGATGACCAAAACTATGTTTGTCAACTCTCAACAACTTTTATTCATCATACTATTTTATATGTGAAGTCATTACTCTCCATAAGATCAATATGATCTCTTTAATTCTTTTTATTCTTTCTTTTATTCCCTCAAGATCATAGTAGGATAACCAAGCGCTCGACTCAAAACTAATCTTTATTATATATAGCTCACGGACTCGATTACATAGAAGGATCATAAAGCAAAACTCAAAACTAGATCATACTAAAACTTTATTCTACTAAATCAAGATATTACTAGAAGGATCGAACTAAGAAAAACGGTAAAGATAGGAGTGTGATGGTGATACGATACCGGGGCACCTCCCCCAAGCTTGGCAGTTGCCAAGGGGAGTGCCCATACCCATGTATTTATGTCTCTTTCTTCGGAGGTGGTGTTGAGGGAGTTGTTGATGATGTAGTGTCGCACATCGAGCGTAGGAGATCCTCCAATTTGCGGATAATGCCCTTGAGTGCGGTGATATGCTCCTTCAACAAAATATTTTCACGTGTGAGATATTTGTTTTGTATACGAGCTAACTCAATCATCTTGAAAGCTTCAATCTCAGTTGGGGTAAGAAGATTGTAATGAGGTTGAAGGATGTCTTCTTGTTCTGCTGCCGGAGCTTGATCCTCCGTGGCCTCCTTGATCCTATCATCCTTGTTGATCTCCCCGGGTTCTTCTCTCCTCAGCTATGTCTTCATTAGCCAAGCATCGTTGCCCTCATTATTGGAGGAGGGGGGCGACATGATGCATGGCCCTGACAACTCTGGCAGAAAACAGCTCGAAACAAAAACAGAGGATATTTGCGTGGTACAGTGGTCAAAACCTTTGGGAGATTCTATAATGAATTTTTACCGACCAAAAGAAGTATCGTGCAAGAAAACGGAGTCCGGAGGGCACACGAGGTGCCCACGAGGCAGGGGGCGCGCCCTCCACCCTTGTGGATGCCTCGTGTCCCTTTTGGAATACTTCTTATTTTTCCTATTTTCTTAAATACTCCAAAACGGAGAAAAATTGCCATTAGAACTGTTTTGGAGTCGGTTTACTTACCGTACCA
Source organism: Triticum aestivum (assembly GCF_018294505.1). Classification (NCBI taxonomy): domain Eukaryota; kingdom Viridiplantae; phylum Streptophyta; class Magnoliopsida; order Poales; family Poaceae; genus Triticum; species Triticum aestivum. Next base: position 283,660,532 of record NC_057802.1, read on the forward strand.
CATACCTATTCCTTTTCGGAGTCTGAAACATTCTGGAAAGTGTCCCTTATATATTCCTTCGGGGTTACGGTCTCAATAACATTAGTTTCAACATTTATTGGATTACCTGAGATATAATGTTAGATTCTTTGACCGTTCACCACCTTTGGATTTTTTCCTTCGAAGTTGTTGATTTTTATGGCACCGGAATGATAGACCTCCTTGATAATGTAAGGACCTTCCCATTTAGAGAGAAGTTTTCCTGCAAAAAACCTTAAATAAGAGTTGTATAGCAGAACATAATCACCTACATTAAACTCACGCTTTTGTATGCTTTTGTCATGCCATCTTTTAACTTTTTCTTTAAACAGTTTGGCATTCTCATAGGCCTGGGCTCTCCATTCATCAAGTGAGCTAATGTGAAATAGCCTCTTCTCACCGGCAAGTTTGATATCATAATTGAGCTCTTTAATGGCCCAATATGCCTTGTGTTCTAGTTCAAGAGGTAAGTGACATGCTTTTCCATAAACTATTTTATATGGAGACATACCCATAGGATTTTTATATGCAGTTCTATAGGCCCATAGTGCATCATCAAGTTTTTTCGACCAATTCTTTCTAGATCTATTAACAGTCTTTTGCAAAATTAATTTAATCTCTCTATTATTCAGTTTTGCTTGACCACTAGACTATGGGTGATATGGAGATGCAATTCTATGATTAACATCATACTTAGCAAGCATTTTACAAAAATCACCATGAATAAAATATGAACCACCATCAGTCATTAAGTATCTAGGGACTCCAAACCTCGGAAAAATAACTTCTTTAAGCATCTTAATAGAGGTGTTATGATCAGCACTACTAGTCGGAATAGCTTCTACCCACTTAGTAACGTAATCAACAGCAACTAAAATATGTGTATACCCATTAGAGGAAGGAAACGGTCCCATATAATCAAATCCCCAAACATCAAATGGTTCAATAACAAGTGAATAGTTCATAGGAATTTCTTGACGTCTACTAATATTACCAATTCTTTGACATTCATCACAAGACAAGAGAAACTTACGAGCATCTTTAAAAAGAGTAGGCCAATAAAAACCGGATTGCAATACCTTATGCGCAGTTCTATCTCCAACATGGTGTCCTCCATAAGCTTCGGAGTGACACTTGCGTAGGATCTGTTCCTGTTCATGCTCAGGTACACAACGTCTAATAACACCATCTACTCCTTCTTTATAAAGGTGTGGGTCATCCGAGAAGTAATGTCTTAAATCATAGCAAAACTTTTTCTTTTGCTGGTATGTGAAACTAGGTGGTATAAATTTAGCAACAATGTAATTGGCATAATCAGCATACCATGGAGCAGTATGAGAAGCATTTATGATAGCTAATTGTTCATCAAGAAAACATCAATAGGTAGTGGGTCATCAAGAACATTCTCTAACCTAGACAAGTTGTCTGCAACGGGGTTCTCAGCTCCCTTTCTATCAATAATATGCAAATCAAATTCTTGTAGCAAGAGAACCCATCTAATAAGTCTAGGTTTAGCATCTTTCTTTTCCATAAGGTATTTAATAGCAGCATGATCAGTGTGAACAGTTACTTTACAATCAACAATATAAGGTCTGAACTTATCACAAGCAAATACAATTGCTGAAAATTCTTTTTCAGTAGTAGCATAATTTCTCTGGGCACTGTCTAGAGTTTTACTAGGATATTGGATAACATTTAATTTCTTATCTACTCTTTGTCCTAGAACAGCACCTACAGCATAATCACTAGCATCACACATAATTTCAAAGTGTAAATTCCAAACAGGTGGCTGAACAATAGGTGCAGAAATCAAGGCTTTCTTAAGTATTTCAAATGCTTCTACACAATCATCATCGAAGACAAAAGGAACATCTTTTTGTAATAGATTAGTCAGAGCCTAGAATTTTTTAGAAGAATTTAATGAACCTCCTATAAAAACCGGCATGACCAAGGAAACTTCTTATACCTTTAATGCCCTTAGAACACTGCATCTTTTCAATAGCATCAACTTTAGCTTTATCGACTTCAATACCTCTTTCAGAAATTTTATGCCCCAAGACAATACCTTCATTAACCATAAAGTGGCACTGCTCCCAATTCAAGACAAGATTAGTTTCTTCACATCTCTGCAAAACTCGGTTAAGGTTGCTTAAGCAATCATCAAAAGAAGTTCCATAAAAGGAGAAATCATCCATGAAAACCTCAACAATCTTTCACAAAAGTCAGAGAATATAGCAGTCATACATCTTTGAAAGGTAGCAGGTGCATTACATAAACCAAAAGGCATACTTCTATAAGCAAAGGTACCGAAAGGGCAAGTAAAAGTGGTCTTTTCTTGATCCTCTTTTGACACATGTATTTGAGAGAAACCAGAATAACCGTCTAGAAAGCAAAAATGTGTATGTTTGGATAATCTTTCTAGCATTTGATCAATAAAAGGTAAAGGGTAATGATCCTTTTAGTAGCTTTATTTAGTTTGTGAAAATCAATTACCATTGTATAACATGTAACAATTCTTTGTGGGATCAATTCATATTTATCATTAGGAACAACAGTAATACCTCCCTTCTTAGGGACACAATGGACAGGACTTACCCACTGACTATCAGCAACGGGATAAATTATACCTGCCTCCAGAAGCTTTAGTATTTACTTTCTTACCACTTGTTTCATCTTAGGATTTAACCGTCGTTGGTGATCAACAACCGGTTTAACGTCTTTCTCCAATTTTATTTTGTGTTGGCGTAGAGTGGGACTAATGCCCTTAAGATCATCAAGAGTATATCCAATAGCAGCACGGTGCTTCTTCAGAGTTTTCAATAAATTCTCTTCTTCCTTCTATGAAAGATTAGCACTAATAATAACAGGATATATATTCTTTTCATCAAGATAAGCATATTTAAGAGTATCAGGTAATGGTTTAAGCTCAAACACGGGATCGCCCTTGGGTGGAGGAGGATCCCCTAGAATTTCAACAGGCAAGTTGTGTTTCAAAATAGGTCCCTGTTTAAAGAATACTTCATCTATTTCCCTTCTTTCATTCATAAACATATCATTTTCATGGTCTAGCAAATATTGTTCTAAGGGATCGTTAGGAGGCACGGCAATGGAAGCAATACCAATAATTTCATCTTTACTAGGAAATTCTTTATCATGGGGTTGTTGTCAGGACCCCAATTCCAAGTCACATCGATCTAGCCGGTAACACCTCATATCACTTTGCGGCCTCACGCACGGTATTCCCACGAGTGTCGCCTTACCATGGCCCGGGACCGTTTGCGCCTTTTGGCTCACGTATATGATAGTGTCGCTAGCATCCATATGACAGAGAACCCGGGCCGAAATGACTAGTCGTGAACCCAAAGTGGCACTAACTTATGGGGACAGGCATACATGAATCAACATCGAGCATGTCGGTCAGCAGCGTGCGAATCCGGGCTGTAGCACTGGGCTAACAGGACTCCGGTGAACCGGGCTGTAGCAGGCTAGGCACGACTCTGGATGTCACCGCGTGACATTTCCCCGAAGGGACAGACACAGGAACGAAGTGAATCACATGCCGGCCAGTCAAGTGTTCCGGAGCAGTAGTGCTGGGCTAACAGGACTCCGGTGAACCGGGCTGTAGCGGACTACTATGGCTCATGGAAGCACAAGACTACATTTCCCCATAAGAGAGGCTACCAAGGATAAAGAACTAGGTTGTCGGATCCCACACATACCAAGCATTTCAATCATACACACAATATGCTCAATATGTGCAATACAACATGGCATCAAAACAAGACTCTACGACTCAGAGTATTTATTCATTAGGCTCCGAGGAGCCAAGTATTACAAACATGGGTCTCATGACCCAACATACAGAGCATACAAGTCAAAGCACATGCGGAAGCTTAACATGTCTGAGTACTGACATCTACAAATGAAAAAGGCTAAGAAGCCTGACTATCTACCAGATCCTGCACTACTAGGAAAAGGGCTATAGCTAATATGGACATTAATGGCGCACCATGTATGTGGTGCGCCACTGCTATATAGCAGTGGCGCACCAGATACAGGTGCGCCATTATTGACATATTACTAATGGCGCACCTAATGTGTGGTGCGCCATTACTAGTTTTGAAAAAAATGTTAGCAGTGGTGCACCAGGGGATAGTGCGCCATTACTAGTTGACATAGTAATGGCGCACCTGCACAAAGTGCGCCATTACTATGTGTATGACTGGGTCAAACCTTGGTCAAACTTAGTAATGGCGCACTTTGCATAGGTGCACCATTACTATGTCAAACTTAGTAATGGCGCACCTACACAAAGTGCGCCATTACTAACTTTGACCAAGGTTTGAACAAGTCATACACATAGTAATGGCGCACTTTGTGAAGGTGCGCCATTACTAACTTTCTTTGCACCCCCCCCCTTGACCACCTTTTCAGTTTTAAAAAAATAAAAGAAAATGATGGAAATGTCAAAAAAATAAAAGAAAATAAGTTTCCCATGTGATATGTGGTCTAGTTGTTGGGAAAATTTACAAATATGAATTTCGACTTTATTTGCAAAATCTCTCTGGAATTTAGTAAAATGGGCATAACTTTTGCATACAAACTCGGATTAAAAAGTTTTTTATATGAAAAATCATCTACTCGAAAAGTTACATCCAAATTCAACTGGGGGAACCCCGTTGAAGATTTTCAGAATCCCCAAAAACCTAACAGAATAAAAGATACGGGGCTTTTAAGATCTAGAGGGGGGAAATGGAAAAAAAATTCAAACTTAGTAGTGGCGCACCATTTGCTAGGTGCGCCACTAGTAACAGAAAAAAATTGGTTTCAATTTTTTTTGGAAAAAATGTTCAAAATATGATACGTAATATGACCGGGAAGTTTGAAATATTTTTTCAAAATTTCATCACACTCACCAGATAGGCATAGTAATGGCGCACTATAGGTGCGCCATTACTATCTGTGATAGTAATGGCGCACCAAATGTGCGCCATTACTATTTGTTACTAATGGCGTGATAATAGTGGCGCACCTATACTGCGCCATTAATGGCAAAAATAGGTGCGCCACTAACATGCCTTTTTCTAGTAGTGCTGCCGAGGGCACAAGATTGTAGCTGAGCATCGAGGCGGCCAGCGGCGATGAGAAAGTCATGGCGAACTGGTTCCCCATGGCTCTCAAGGACGGTGGTCGCTCATGGCTCCTAAATCTACCCCCGGGCTCGATCTCCACCTGGAGTGAGATGCACGACCGCTTCATCGCCAACTTCCAGGGCACTCGCGACCGCTCGTCAGCCGCAGGTGACCTACGCCGCAAAAAGCAGCAGCCGGGGGAGACTCTGCAAAAGTACATCTAGTGCTTCAACAGCGTTCGCCTCAATATCTCCAAGGTGACGGATGAGGCCATCATCTCAGCGTTTTCTGATGGCGTCCGCGACGATAAGATGAAGGAGGAGCTCGCCATCCATGAAGAGCTATGCACGGCTCTGGAGCTGTTCAACCTGGCGACCAAGTGCGCAAGAGCTGAGGAGGGGCGCCTTTCCCTCCTCGAGCTCCCTGCTATCGACCCAGAGGAGATGAAAGCCAAGGCCAAGGATGTGAAGCGCAAGGGGGTGGCCGTGCTCGCGGCCGAGCCGGACACAAAGCGCGGCCGGGACCACCCCAAGTCGTCCAAGAGCAGCCGTCTGTTCTGCGCCTTCCACAACATGCACAACCACAACACCAACGACTGCCAATAGCTCAGGGCTATTCGAGACGGACGCTTCGGTCGACGCCCCGAGCGCAACGACCGGGGCTACGGCCGAGGACGAGGTGGAGGACGCTGGTACAATCGTAATCCTCGCCAGGAGTGGCGCGACCGGCCTCGTGAGGACCGCTGGTAGGACCAGCCTCATGAGGGCGCATGGAGGGACCAGCCTCGCAAGGATCGCCCTCAGGGCAATCCTGGTCTCCCTCCACTGCCACCACCACCAAGGAGGAACGATGACCACCAGCCGGACAAGGGGGCTGGGGGATTCCACGAGCCACGCGCCATCGCCTGCATCTTGGCCGGAGCTCAGGCCCCAGCATCCCAGCGCATCTTCAAGCAGTTTGCTTGCGAGGTGAACGCGGTTCTTCCCAGGCTCGAGGCCACACGCCCACTCATGTGGTCCAACTGCGCCATCAGCTTCTGCTCGTCAGATCAGCTCAAGTGCGCGGTGACCGCCAGCGCCCTTGCAATGCTGTGCTCGCCCGTCATCAGCAACGTCCAAGTCACCAAGATCCTCATCGACGGCGGCGCGGGGCTCAATGTCTTGTCCGTCGAGACGTTCGACAGTCTCCAAGTGCCATACAATCAGGTACACCCTACCAAGCCTTTCTCAGGAGTGACCGACGGCTCCACCACCCCGATAGGGCAGATCCGCCTCCCTGTCACCTTCGGCCAGCGCAACAACTACCGCACCGAGCTCATCAACTTCGACGTCGCCCACATCCGCCTGCCATACAACGCCATCCTCGGGCACCCAGCCTTGGCCAAGTTCATGGCAGTGACCCACCACGGTTACAACGTCCTCAAGATGCCAGGAAGCGGCGGAATCATCACAGTCCCCTGTGAAGAAAGAGATGCGGTGTGCTCCCTGGAGCGCGCCTTCCAAGCTGCAGCAATCGAAGACCTCGACAGCGAAGGCGTCCAGTACCCTCCTGAGGCCATCCCCAAGAAGAAGAAGAAGCCACTACTCCGCGCAGGGCCTCAGGAGATCGGCGTCTCCAGCGGTGCCGCCTCAGGATCGGCGCCAGCGCCTGGGGCGCCTCCCTCTCTCGCATAGGAAGGCGCGCCCGGCGCCCTCCTCTGGCGAGGCCCGGGGGCTCTCTTCTGGAGGGCCTCGGACCCAGCCAACATCACGAGGGAGGCGCTCGGGCACCACGTGGAGGCGTGCTTCACGGAACGCTTCCCTCAAGAGGGTGTTGGGCGAGGAGCGCCCAGTGCTCAGGAGTTCATCACCAAGACCACTCAGGAGCTACAAGAAGCAAGAGCCATTCACGGAGACCGCCGCCCACCTGATGCAGCTCCCCATCCTAGCAAGGACCGCGGGCTGCGCGTCTGCATCGACATTCCAGGGCTCAACAGGGCCGCATCTCAGGAGCGCTTCTGGCCTTCACGCGTTGGGCGGTGCGAGGGTCCGCCTCACAGTTATCTTCGCATGCCATTTGGCCTGCCAAACATGGCGGCTGCCTTCCAGCGTCATCTACTGAGCGTCCTGGCAGCTCAGGAGGCCAGGCACCACGCAGTCCTGGCGAAGATGGCGACGGTCCTCAAGGAACCACCCAGGCCCCCAGAGCCTCCTGAGGCTCAAGGTCTTGGCGGCCCATGAGGAGTGACTTCTTCAAGCACGTACCTTTAGCTACCCCAACAATCCTTCGACAACGGAACCAGGTGGCACTTTCCAAGTTTATTCAGCTGGGAGCGCCCCTCGGGCTGCATTATTCCCAGGTCGCACAGGCCTGTCCCTGCGGCGTGTATCCTTTTGCATCTTTAGCTTACTCTGCTGGGGGCGCCCCTCGGGCCGCATCATCCCCAAGCCTCCCGGGTCCGTCCCAGTGGCATGTATCGTTCGTGCATTTGTCCTAAGCTAGCTTGTTCTATCTCACGAGTTATCTATGGTTATCACTTGCTTGATTGTCACTTACCGCGGCCGCTCGCGTTGCCAATCGGCCCCTTGCTCATCCCGCAACGGGGGCTACTCATGCTGGCACGACGCTTGCACTACTGGAATCAGGGATTTTGCCGTCTGCCAGTTCTTTGCCGTCCGCTAGCAGACAGCAAAGAAGGTCTTTGCCATCAGCTACCAAAAAGCAGACGGCAAACAACTGGCAGACGGCAAAGAAGGTCTTTGCCATCTGTCACTTCTTTGCCGTCTGCTGGCTGACGGCAAAGAATCTTTGCCGTCAGCTGGCTGACGGCAAAGAGAGAGGTGCCCCCCACTAACGAGCCGATTAGAAAAAATTTAACGGCCCCCCTCTTTGCCGTCTGCTAGCAGACGGCAAAGATAAAAAAAGAGGACGGCAAAGGCTAACTAACCTAACCTAACTAACGGCCGATCGAGCCCCCCCCCCCCG
>NC_057802.1:283669812-283695153 GCF_018294505.1 Triticum aestivum
ACACCCCGACCCCGAAACAGCACCCCAACCCCGACACGGCACCCCGACACCAACACGACACCCCGACCCCCGACACCTCCCGAAAAGGTGCTCTTTGGCCTTCCAGAGGCCGACGGGGTCATATATTTGTGAATTATGAGTTAGGTCATATATTTTTCGATTTTGTTATGAAAAACATCATATATAATTGTGTTGATCGGGTAGATTTAAATGTGCAGTTGTTTCATCGCTGCGAGGTTTGGTGTTCGATGACCTCGCCGTGCGTTTGACGAACTCTGCCCCTTCGTTCGTGGGTGAGCACAAATGACATGTCATCCTCCCCCATTAATTATTTGCTCTGTTCCGGTGTTCGTGCCGATGAAACTTGATAGCTAGCTATATATTTGTCTTGAATCATATATAGTTCCGCCCTGCCGCTCCGGCACTCCCTCCTCCACCAGGCGGCCCCGACGCCCCTCTGCTCCACCACTGCGGCCTTCCCGCCGCTCCGGCGCCCCCTCCTCCACCCGGCCGCCCCGGCGCCCCTCTCCTCCACCACCGCGGCCGCCCCACCCCTCAGTCGCCCCCTCCTCCACCCGGTGAGACCTCTTGTATTAGTTTAGGTTTATTTTAGGTTTGGTTTAGTTTAGGTTTACTTTAGTTTAGGTTTAGAGCATAGATAGCCAGATTTCTCAACTCATTGGCATATAATGAATTATTATTGTTATATTATTAATAGATGATGGAACAAAAACTATTTCCCTTCAAAGTGAAAAATCTCTCAGTGAAGTAAATATTAGTGCACGAGTAAATTATACATTCTGATTTGCGGAAAGGCAAACTATACATTCTAATTTACATACAAAGTAAATTGATTTTACGACACTACACCCTAGAGCCACCTAAAATATGGTGCAACTATGATTTGTTGCCACAAGTATTCCAATGTGATCACACCAGAAGGAACTTTAGGTTTAGTTTTGGTTAAGAAGAAAGAAGAAAGATGAAAAAAAAGAAGATAAAGAGGAGAAAGAAGAAGTGTATTTTCCCCCTATTTTTATATTACTATGCTCTTTTTTTCAACATTTTCAGTTTTCTTTCACGTCTAAAGAAATCCCTAGTTTTGAAGGGTGCCAATTGCCATTGCCAACTAACCTACCAAATTAACTAAGTGTTGTTGATGTTGTTGAGCACAAGTGCATTGCTTTTTTTCTCTCAGTTTTGTTTCATGTCTAGAAACTTGGCTCTATGTTTATAGATATGCTTCTAGCTAGATACTAATTGGTCTCTTCTGCTGCTTATTAGAGATGGGGGGAGGCCGTCACCGCAGGCTCCGCTCTGCCACACCGGAGTACGAGTTGGATGCTTTTGAGTTCTTCAGTATCATACTTGGGACTTCCTCCAAGAGGCAGGTATATAAAAGGAGAGATCTCCCCTTCACCCATCTCATTATGATAACTCTGCTGTTTTCTACATTACTCCTTGTCCCAAACTGCAGAGGCTGCCTGACACTTTTATGAACATGCTGGGTGAAGATCCACCAAATAATGTGAAGCTGCGACAGGCCGGCAGCGGGTTTCGCAGGCTGTGGGACGTGGGGTTGGTGATCAAGGAGGGCAACATGTACCTATGTCGTGGCTGGGAGAAGTTCTACTGTGCCTACGACCTGCGGCTGGGGTACTTCCTTCTCTTCAGGTACGACGACGACGCCACCATGCTCATCGTGAAGGTGTTCAACGCGACTATGTGTCGCATGCGCTACGCTGAGGACGATGATGCCAGTACGTTATGCATCTTCTTATTCCTCTACATTTGGCTTTGTCTCGCATCCAGTGTTAACAGTCATTAATTGTTGCATTTGGACAGGCAATGGGAGCAGCAGCAGCGACACTGGCTACAGCCAAAGCAGCAGCGATTCTGGCTGTAGCAAAAGCAACAACGATTCTGGCTGTAGCAAAAGCAGCAGCGATTCGGGCTGTAGCAAAGACAGCAAGGAGGATGATCCGGACTGGAGTGGGGAAGAAGAGGAGCAGAGTGGGCATCAGGCTGAGGATGACCTAGCGATGGTGGTGGCTGACCAAGGGCAAGAGATGGTGGTGGCGCACCATGGGCAAGAGATGGTGGTGGCTGAGGATGACCTAGCGATGGTCGTGCCTGTCCTGCCTGAAGATGGCCTCGCGATGGTGGTGGCGCCGGCGATCCCACAGCTGGGCGACATGACCACACCAATTGTGGTAGAAGACTACATCCCACTGCCTCCACCGCCTCGCCGCTCTTGGCGCATCAGGCTGAGGAAGGAGAAGGAGAAGAACAATGAGAACTGAACTATGTCAGGTATGTCAGATCTCCAAAATGATCTATATATAGTTAGCTCTAATATGCTTAGTTACCTATGTTAGCTCTAATATGCTTAGTTACATATGTTAGCTCTAATATTCTAAGTTATCTCTACTATGCTTAGTTTCCTATAGGTTAGCTCCAAAATTACTTATGTTAGCACAAAATGACCAAGTTTACATAATAAGCTTATAGTCTTCTTCTTCTTCTCCAAAATGACATAAGTTAGCTATAAGTTAGCTCTAATATGCTTAGTTCACTCAAAGATGGCATAATTAGCTAGGTTGGCTCCATTTTACCTAAGTTGGCTCTAATATGCTTAGTTTCCTATAGGTTAACTCCAAAATTACTTATGTTAGCACAAAATTACCAAGTTTACATAATAAGCTTAATTATAGTCTTCTTCTTCTTCTAGTATTCTTCTAATCTTCTTCTTCTTCTTCTTCTTCTTCATTTTCTTCTAGGTTAGCTCCATTTTACTTAAGTATGCTTACTTCTTATAGTCTTCTTCTTCTTCTTCATTTTCTTCTTCTTTTTCTAACATCTTGTTTATCATTTTGCAGATTTGATTTAATTCACGGAAGCTTGCATGGATGGAGTGCTTCTTTTCCATTTGTGCTTTTATAGATGGAGTGCTCGTTTGGATGAACTATGTTTCTTTTGTATCGATGAACTATGCATGTATGGTAGGATGACACTATTGTAATATGTATGGTTGGATGCATGTATGTGGAACTTGCTATGTATGGTTGATGGAACTATGCATGTATGATGAAATTATATGTGTTGGATATCTCATATGTTTGCTGTGAACTTGCCATGTGAAAAATATATATGTATCATATATTTGCTGTGAAAATGGTAGGGTATAAGAAAAAACAGAAAAAGAGGCAATGCAGGCTCTTTGCCGTCTGCCACCGACGGCAACGGGCCCTTTGCCGTCCGCCGCGTACGGCAAAGAAACCACGTGGCAGCCACCTGTGCTTCCTGGCAGCTGACCCATTTGGTCCGTTTGCCTACAGTGGCAGACGGCAAAGGCTTGATGCTCTTTGCCGTCAGCCACGGACGGCAAAGACTGCCGTTAGCCACCTAACGGACTAACAATACATTTATTGCCGTCGGCTTTCTTTGCCGTCAGCCGCTGATGGCAAAGGCCCCTTTGCCATCCGCTTCAGAAAGCAGACGGCAAAGAAGCTCTTTACCGTAGCCTACTTTGCCGGAGCCTTTTGCCGTCCGCCATCCTTGCCTTTGCCGTCTGTCGTGGCAGACGGCAAAGTAGCTGATTCCTATAGTGTTGTGCTCAGGCCCGTCCCTGCAATTCTGACAAATCTAAGCGGTTGAGCTCTGCCTCGCGGCACGCCCGCGCACGTCACCTCACCGGGCCCTCAGTGCCTTCATCTTCTTGCGGAACGACCAGGGCAGACCGGCAAGCGTGGTTGCAATTTTTACCCCTCCTCGCGCTAACCTGCAGGAACCTCCCGAGGGCGACAGCAGGCGGTACCACGGGATCCCTCTTTTTCTCATGTGATTCGCTTGCGCGTTAAAGGGAGGGGTCCTGAGCATCGCGACACAGGAACTCTTACTGGCTCTCCAGCCCTCACCCCTTGGCCTTGACCACGGCATCGCGACCTGGCATACCAGCGGCGGCTGAGCTCGCTCGAGGGCCGGGACCCGAGGACGTAGAGCACACAGAAGAGCATGGAAAAGAGGGGAGGCTCGCACGGGCCTAATCTGGCTACACTACGGTCGCCGACGCACAAGAAGTCCGGCGCTATGCGTGGAATCAACTCTGGACCGCTAAGATAAGTCTAGTGCTCGGGTCGGCCAAGTGCTACGACATAGGATTTCCATCTGTTGCAGCCTTGTTACGGCGACGTCGCCTCCCTTTCCTACCTTTAGGTAGCTGCTTGCACGCTAAAGGGGACCTCTTAAGGGTCGCGCCTCAGGAGCTCTTACTGGACCTCGGGCAGCTCACCTCCTGGCCTTGACCACGGCATCGCGACCCGGCATGCCAGCGATGGCTGCAGCCTGCCTCGGGACCGGGACCTGTCCGCGTAGAGCACCAAGTTGCCGCGAAGTAGGAAAGGGGAGACCGAGCCAAAGCAGGACACACATTCGTAAATCTTCATGATAAGGATGAAATCAACAAAAGGTATTATAGACCCTTTACATGCCCCCCACGGGGTTCGAATCGGTTCCTCGCAGGGAACAAAAGAAGAGGGTTACTAGGAGCCCTATCTACGCGCGCCGACGCCATCATCAACAGTGGGCCACGGGAGCCGGCACCAACTCCATCCAGATAAGTGACGGCAGCGGCCGGACGCTGCAGCCGCACTCCGGGCGCGGCGAGAGCTCGACGGCACGTAGCTGTCGTCGCTCATCTCCGGAGTCTCGTAGGTCTCGGGAGAGTCGCTGAGCTCCCAAGCGCCACCGCTGCTGCTGGAGGAACTGCTCGCGAGGCCAACGGCAGGCCAGGCTCCTACCGCAGCACCGTCCCGACGACCCTCTCCAGGGGAGCACTCCAAGCGGCGGCCTTCCTCGTCGAAGACCTTGAAGAACATCGTGGAGGCGCCATTGTACACGAAGTGGATGGCGAGGGCGCCCTCCGCACGGCAAGCTCGAGCGACCTCACCCCAGCCACGGGTCATGAAGATCTTGCCCGGGGAGACGGCCTCGACCTCCGCCCCTATCCCTGGGGCATCGCACTCGGCGTGCTGCAGCCAAAGCTCGAGGGGACCCCTGGGCGGAGAAGAACTGCGGGAAGCCAATCCAAGTGCGTAGAGGCATCGCCGCCCACATCATGAATTCGCGCGAGGAGCCCCCGGCATGGGTTCCAGGGGTGACAGCGTGCCACCATAGCGCGGCGACCATGGCCGCGGCATGGACGGCGCTGGTCGCCGCCTCTTCCTCTGGAGCCCCAGCTTGGGCATACAGAGGCAGCGGATACCCGGGGGGAGGCCGCTCATACCAAGGCCTCACGACTACGTCGCGGCGGCATGCCAGCCTCTTCTTCGGTGGGAGCGGTCCCGGCTTGTCGCGGGGAGCTTTTCCCTTTTCTGCAGCCGAGAATCTCCAAATCGGTGCCATGGGAGTCGCTGCGAGTGATGAAGCAAAGAAGAAGAAGCGAGCGAAGCAGGAAGAGATGGGCGACAGGGGCTCCGCCCCTCCCCCCATTTATAGCAGGAGAGGGCCAACCGGCGACCCCCACGATCGCGGGTAATGATGATTTTTCTGCATGCATCAGGGACTCGTCAAATCGGGCAGTTGCTGAGGCGGCGAGGGGAAGCGGAGACGCCCACGCCCCGTCAGTCGCCACGCGTCAACTAAGGCCGCAGGCTGTTGGAGCCCGCGGCGCTCCGCACTTGCCCCTTGGCTTTGCCTCGAAGCCAAGCCAGAGCGCGCCTTGGGCCCGGGGGCTACTGTCGGCGTCCTAGGAACGGGGGTCCCCAGACTTGCCTACCTGCGGCCCATGGCATGGCTCCACCAGCGACCTCGTATAGCCCATCTTCATCAGCAAACGCTCAAGACCCTCGGGAGGGGCCAAGCCTCGCGAGGCGGACGACGCAAGACCTCCTCAGGGGCGGCCTCACTAGGCCGGCTCGTGAGGGGTGGAGAGATCAAGGCAAGGGGCACCTCGTGAGGTCCCTGTGACGCAAGCCATGACGACCAAGGCCAGGTGGGCGCCAGCGCACGCAGCATACTTGTTTCCTCTTTGGTGCTAAAGGGGCAAGCGCAGGCGCGGAGTCCCGAGGAATCAGGCAAAGGTTTCCATATCGGTGCAACAAGACCAAGACCAGCAAGACAATAGGACGGAGGTCAACATGGAGCCCAGTACGGCGTCACCACAAGAGCCTTTGACAGACGAAGACCACCTTTAGTCAGGATAACTTGTACTAGTTGTCTCCCTTCAAATTTGGCCGTTGTGGGATCCCTTCCCGCCTAATATTTGGGAAGAGGACCCGGGCCTCTATAAATAGGACTAGCCACCACCGTAGGAGGGGATCTCGAACCGATCCTAGATCAGACCCATTCCACCCACACTCACAAGCTCACCGAGCTCAAGAACACCTCTCCTCAGGAGACTGTTCTTCCCCTGTACTAGTTCATCCTCAGCCCAAGAGGCAATCCACCACACCACACTTGAATAGGGTATTACACCACATCGGTGACCCGAACCAGTATATACCTTGTGTCCCTTGTTCTACGAGTTCGACGTGTTGAGCCTTGGGATCGCGGGGAGTGGGTGAGCTAGGTAAGGGAGAGATCTTCGTGCGCACCCCAGAATTCGAACCTTAAGGGTTTTGCCGGAACCCGAAATCCGACACATGCATCACGTTTAATTCCATTTAAATGTGAATTGGGGCTAGTGGAAAGCCTCAAAGATCATTTCTAAAATGATCAACTTTCAAAAAATTGCTTCAAATAAACCCAAGAAAATGATCCTGTTAAGCTATAAAATATTGGCAAGAGGTAAAATTCACACCAATATTTTTGGAGTCTCAGGGATATTTATTTTGGGCCTTTGAAATTAAATCAACAAGTATTTGTATTTTGGATTATATTCATTTTATATAGAATATATTTCAAAAGGCCCTGAAATTATTTATGTGCCTTTGGAAAAGTCCATAATGGCAACATACAAATATTCAGAAAGGTTTTGCCCTATTTTGCTTTACTTTTGAATTTGAATCAGTGGCAAAATGATTAAAAAAAGAAAACAACACAGAAAATAAAACAGAGCAGAGGCTTACCGTGCAGCCCACTTACCTGGTCGGCCCACTGGCCCGGTGCCAGTCATCCCTCTCCTCAGGACAGAAGGACATCGTGCGTGTGGCCGGCGCGCGTGGGCACGCGCCCGGACACCTCCTCTCTGCCTGCTAGCCCCCGGCCTCCCTTGAGATGCCACGAGACCCCCTAGAGCCATCTAGACCCCCTCGCTCTCTCCCTCTCCCCCGTTCCCCTCCTCTGTCTCGCTCTCTCACGCACACCCGAACGCGCCGTCGCCACCGCTCGCCACCATCGCAGCCACTGCCTCCCCCTCGACCTTTTGAGCTGACCACGAGGTACGCCGTTCCATCCTCGACCTCCTGTGCCAGCCAAGCATCGCCGGACACCCTGCATCACCGGCATCTTCCTCGTCTTCAAGCTTCGGCAACGCCGACCATCACCGTCGATTCGCGGCAACCAGCGCGTCCCCGAGCCTGATGACCTACTCTGTTGTTTCCCTGTGAGCTCCTGATCTTCTCCCTTTGCTTGCCCCCTCCGTTCCCGTGCCCAGCTGCCTCCCGCCATGGCCGCAAGCTTCTGCCGCCGGCCATGACGCTACCGTGGCTCCGCTAGCAGAGCTTGTGCCCGAGCACCTCAACGCGTTCCTGGATCTCCCAAGAAGCTAACCCACCCACCGGCATGTCTTGCAGTGCACCGCAACGCCGACCCCGAGCTTGACCGAACTCCGCCCCCGCGCTTCTCGCTGTCGGCGTTGTTTCCGTGCACCCCAACCACCGTTGTTTGCTGCGTTGGAAGCGCGCGAGCGTGCGCTTCGTGTAGAACCCCTCCGCCGCTTGAATGGTCGCCGGAGGAGGAATTCCGACGACTTCCGCCGCGACTAGCCTCGCCGGCGGCCTTAACTCCGGCTAAAAACCGGTTAGGCACTAACCAAATGACCTCCTGGTTCACTGACACGCGGGCCCGGCCCTACTAATTAACCTAGGATTAGTGCTAATTAAACCATGATAGTTTAGTTAGTAACTGACACGCGGGACCCACTGGTCAGTTTGACCTGGGCTGCTCCGTTGACCGCCGATGTCAGCATGATGTCCTGCTGACGCAGTAAATCATTTACTGGATTTTATTTAATTCTAAATAACCAGAAAAATCCAGAAAATGATTTGATCTTCAAAAAAATCATAGAAAATAATCTATAGCTCAGAATGAAATAATTTATATATATAAAATGATCAGAAAAATCCAATCTATCCATCTGTACCATTTTCAAGCATGTTAGAACAACTTACAACTGCTGCATTGGACAAATCAAATGAATGACATTTGAATGATCACATATGGAGTTTGAATTTGAATTTAGTGTTCAAACTGACTCCATTTAAATCATTGCTAGATGCATTAGCTCAAATCACATCATATTGCCATGTCACATTGATGCATCATATTTTTGCATTGCATTGATTGTGTTCCCTCTTGTTTGCCGGTGGTTGTTCCCACTCAGTAGACGTATGTTCCGACGATGAGTTCGATGACACCGATGAAGAGCTATATCATCTTCAGAAGTGGCAGGAAAGAAAACCCCCCTTGTTCATTCCGATACAATCCCACTCTCTCGCTTCTGCTCTCTTTTACTGCATTAGGACAACAACGATTCAACCGTTACATGATGGGGTAGTTGAACCCCTTTCCTCTGCATGACCTGTCATTGCCACAGTAAATATATGAAACCCACTAGCATGAGTAGGAGTTGTTTGAGCCCTGATGTGCCTACTCATTCATGCTTGTTGTCATGCCTACTACTGCTTAGAGTTGAGTCAGGTCTGATTCATTGGGGATGAATTGGAATCTGGTGAACATGTCCTACTGTTGAGAGCTAAGTGTGTGAACACGATTTGGTAAAGGTAGCGGTGAGAAGCCATGTAGGAGTACATGGTGGGTTGTCTCATTGAAACCGTCCTCAGGAACTGAGTTCTGTGTTTGTGATCCATGAACAGTTACTACCACACATTGGGTTCCGGTAACTCGACCCCCCTCGTCTTATTAATCGCCTCGATCTTTGTCCAGGAGTTGCAACTAGTTTCTGGTGTTTGTAGGATATGTGTTGGGGGCCGTGCATAGCGCTGACCCTAGGGGTGGGCTATGATGCGGTAGAAACACGAGGCACGGTGTACCGAGACGCCCGTTTGGTACCTCGGGAACCCTGCTCTCATCGTTTGGGGTCGTGAGAGAAACCCCGGCCGGATCTCCTTGCGGATGGAACCCGAATAGGCAATAAACCTGGACCAGAGACTTGTGTGGTTAGTAAGGTCGCGCCGACTCCCTCGCCAGGCTTCCGCTTGAAGGTTGTCGAGATACACGACGTGTACATGGTGGTAAGTGGCGAGAGCGTGTGTGAAGAAGACACCCCGGCAGGGTTATAAATAATCTATTCGAATAGCCGCGTCCGCGGTAAAGGACTTCTGGGTTGCCTATACAGTTCATTGACAAGTGAAAGTGGATACCCTAAAATGCGCAAGATAAGCATGATGCTATGGATGGCATTCGCATAGGGAGACGGGAGCGGATCCATACTGGTGTATTGATCGGTGAATATTGGACTCGTGTGCGCCACCTCAAAAGAGTTACTTGCAGTCATAGTTTAGGGTAGCCACAGTCAAAGCTGGCTTGCTGCAGTTAAACTCCACCACCCCCTTTGTTGATACTGATGCATATGTAGCTAGTTCTGATGTAAGTCTTGCTGGGTACATTTGTACTCACGTTTGCTTAATTTATGTTTTTGCAGAGAGACTTCAGTCTCACTAGTAGTTCCGCGTGGACTTCGACGTTTAGCTTGTTACCTCAGCTACGATCTTGTACCCTTGGGAGGATCTTGTAGATAGTCAGGCTTCTCAGCCTATTTCATTTGTAGTTGTCTGTACTCAGACAAGTTAAGCTTCCGCATGTGCTTATTGCTTGTATGACTTGAATGCAGGGTCATCAGACCCATGTTTGTAATATCTGGCTCCCGAGTCCTATGAATAAATACTTTGAGTCATAGAGTTTTGTTGTGATGTCATGTTGTATTTGCACATATCGAGCATATTGTGTGTATGTTATTGAAATGCTTGGTATGTGTGGGATCCGACAACCTAGTTGTTTATTCTTAGTAGCCTCTCTTACCGGGAAATGTATCCTAGTGCTTCCATTGAGCCATGGTAGCTTGCTACTGCTCCGGAACACTCAGGCTAGCCGGAATGTGTCCTTCTTCGTTCATGTGTCTGTCCCTTCGGGGAAATGTCACACGTTGTTCCTTTAAGTCCTTGTAGCTTGCTACGACTTGGGTTCATACGTTGATGACCGACACATTCGTTGCTGGGTCATGTATGCCTATCCCTGTAAGTTAGTGCCACTTTGGATTCACGACTAGTCATGTTGGCCCGGGTTCTTTGTCATATGGATGCTAGCGACATTATCATATACGTGAGCCAAAAGGTGCAAACGATCCCGGGCCAGGTAAGGTGGCACCCGTGGGAATACCGTGCGTGAAGCCGCAAAGTGATATGATGTGTTACATGCTAGGTCGGTGCGACTTAGGATCGGGGTCCAGACAGCTTTGGTATCAGAGCCTGACTGCCTGTAGGATTGCCAAGCCAAACTGGTCGAAGTTGAGTCTAGAAATGCTTTAGCTATATAAGGGAATTGATTGTGGATGGGAACGTAAGGCTCTTTTTACTCCTTTGCCTTTTGCCCTTCTGATCCGAGTCATCCTATCTTTCATACGGGGTTAAGGAACTAGGCTTTCTCGTCTTTCTATCAGGATCATGTGTTACTAATCCATAGACTTATAGGAATGATGGGTTCAAGTCTCAGTTCAGCTCCTACTATTTCCGTGTGTTCATAGTTAGCCTCAGAACCTTGATATTGTGATGTTGAGCGGTTATACCACCATTTTGCAGGATGTCTCTAATCTTTTTGAGCATTTACAGCCGTTATGCTGTCCGAGTCATCCCAGGTTTCTAAAAAGTCTGATGCATTTGCAAATCCCTTCTTTCCGTTCCCATTGTCCCTTTGGGCCAGTTCAACCACACTAATCGGTGAGTTGAGGTACTCTATTGCCTCGACATATATGTTGGAGCTATTGTTATGACCCTAGGTGTCTTAGGGAGTCACCTAGTAATCTAGCAATGCTTTGTATCCCCAGTGTGATGATTCTGGCCATTATTCTTGAAAGCATCCCGTGATGCCATTTAGCTAGTAGGCATTCTATTTCTGGGTTCTTGAGCCCAAGATTCACTCTACTTACCTCGTGTTGATAGTGTTGCTCGTTCATTTAGGATATTAGTAACTTTTGTGATAGTCCTTGAGGTTCGTGGTTTATCATTCTTCCAATACCATGAACCAATATGGTAGAAGTTCTTTTGAACCAAAATATCACAACCAGAGTGCTCTTGATGAGTTCTCCATTAAAATTGTGACTCTGCCAGTCCTACCTTTCTGCATGGGTTATCCGGAAGATATAAGTTGAGCTCCCTCGACCTACTAACCTATGCATCCAGAACTCAGAAAGTTATATGTTCCTTTAAGTTGTCCCTCTTCACCTATACTCCGACCATTGTCTATCAATTGATAGTCAAGGGTATGTGTGCATTTGTGTTCATCAATGCCTATAATTCATGTGGTCTGTCAAGTCATTCTATTCCAGATTGTCTAGGATAAACAAACTCTAGTACCTTGTCCATATCTAGGATTGGGTCAAACCAGTTGTGTTCTTCAGATCAAGATGCAATCCATCTTTTGTTCTGTTCTACCTCAGAGTATCACCCTCTTTTATAACAAGAGTATCATGAGAATTGCACCCCCTCTTATGAAATCTTGATGCAGTGATACTTCTCGCCATCGTTGTTCATTTCTCGGTCCCCGTGTTGTTGCAACCGGAATGCTGACAAGTGAACTGTGATGTGTGAAATCAATACTCCTAGCAACTCTGTTGCTTGGTAGTTAATGGACAATAATCTTATTCTTAGTGTGTTGGTTATTGAATCATCATCCTAAGATTTATCGTCCGACCTAGTCCATTTTCCCTAGTGCACTCTTCAATCGCTCCCTTGATCATATCGTCTTGCCTTGGAAAGCAAGATTGTTCTCGAGCTTAGTAATATATCGGTGGTTCGTGATTTTCCTAATATCCCCTCTGAAGTATTACCAGGTTGTCACCTGACTGCTATGTTGAGTTCGTGATCAAGTTGTTTTTTCTATAAACCACCCTTTCTCCAAGGATCTGTGTTGGATACTCCTGAACTAGTCGGATAAGCTAAACAATAACTTGGAGAGTTGGAAGATAAAAGCTTTATCTGACTCAGTTCATTCCAAAGGGGTATCCTTGTGTGTGTGTGTGTGTGTGTTGAAGAAAGATGATATCTTCAACGATTGGTCCTCGTGATCAGTTATTGGATCTATTATCTTGTCCAAACTTTGATTTGGGTGTGGGCTATATCCTCAAATCAAATCGGAACCAACGATGTTCGTAATGTTGTCTTATTCATGGTTGACCCCTCGAGCATGGACCATTATATCTTTTAGTCTGACCAATGATATCGCTTTGTTCACATAGTTGTGGAATTCCATCTTCATGGAAATCTGGATGACCTGTTGTTGAGCCCATCGGCAATATTTTCATCTTGTCCATGATTCATGTTGAACATTAAGCTAGTGTTGGAAACTTTGAAAGCATTTCTTCATGCTAGCTCATGAAGCATATGTTTGGATGAAAGAAGTGACTTCCTCTAATTCACATGTGTTTGATGTGAGTTGCCACCGTGAGTTCGAGAAAGCTTGTTTTTCTTCCTCTGGAATCATCCCAAGTCAATCATGCACGTGTAAAGTATTCTATGGTCTGATAGACTGATCATCTTCATTCCATATGCATCCCTAGCACACCAAGCCACTGATTGATTTTTCAAGATAAAGGAGTCTGTTCTAAGGTGAATTCTTTGGACTTCCACGCGTGGAGACTTCAATGTCATTAATGATGGTTCCTACCAGAACTCGGTAGTGTTTTGTTGTAAGACTACTATGTGGTCATGCTTGTCTGGGATAGCGTGTTCACATGTGTGTAGCAGAACCAGCTCATGTTTTGGAGCTTGCTATTGTAGTTCATTCCCCGAGAATCTCGCAACATCGTCTTTTTTATTTGTGTTGCAAACTTTCTTTTCCACACATGCTGTCTGAAATATCCCGTTACCAACCAGATCTGAATCTCAGGCAGACATGATGGTTGGAACATTCCCAACATTTGCATTTTGTTCCCAGCTTGCACCGCCATTGTGCCAATTTCCCATGGGCCGCCCTTCTTAGTAATTGTTGTTCGGGATCATCTTCAAAAGTTGTCCTACCATGGGTCCCATCCATTTCGATGATAAGCAAAATCATCCATTACGTTGTCTCCAACAAGGTAGTCCACATCGTCCATCCTAGTCCAAGTATGACATTCTTTCGAACTCCTTCAAATGATCCATTGTGAATTGCCTCAGGCTGGTATGAAGAGTTTCAATGATCTATGGATCAAAAGTAATTCTTTTGCCACTTTAGGGAATAATTTTATGAGTCACCTCCTCTAAGGTGCCCCGTTATGGTATGAAGGACAATTAACTCCTTGCTACTCTGAAACTAGTGCACCATCTTTTCAAGCGTGGAAATCTTGCCTACCAAATTAAACCTTCGTCATCAGATCCTTACCATCATCTGTGATGTGTGTGTTTTGTCTCAGTTTGAGAGTTGTTTCAATGTCTCATTCCATGAGTTGATCCCGAGTTGCTCGATCTTCACGAAGATCGATTTTTCTAGAGTTTTCCCTTTCTTCTCGTTGTCATGTTGGATGGAGTTCTCAAAGCAAAACGTCAAGACAAAGATGATGATCGAATCAACGATCTTATGAGGTGCAGTTGCATCGTGAAGATTGTGCTAGCTTTGCGTCCCTTCTCTCTTCTTACCTCACGTCTTGAATCTTGGGACGAGATTCTTGTTTAGTGGGGGTGAGTTGTCACAACCCTAGAATTCTGCTTTGTAATTAGTTGCATCAGTGAGTGGCATCCATGCATCATGTTAAATTCCATTTAAATGTGAATTGGGGCATGTGGAAAGCCTCAGAGATCATTTCTAAAAATGATCAACTTTTAAAAAAATTGCTTCGAATAAACCCAAGAAAATTATCCTGTTAAGCTATAAATATTGGCAAGAGGTAAAATTCAAACTAATATTTTTGGAGTCTCAGGGATATTTATTTTGGGCCTTTGAAATTGAATCAATAAGTATTTGAATTTTGGATATATTCATTTTATATAGAATATATTTCAAAAGGCCCTGAAATTATTTATGTGCCTTTGGAAAAGTCCATAATGGCAACATACAAATATCCAGAAGGTTTTGCCCTGTTTTGATTTACTTTTGAATTTGAATCAGTGGCAAAATGATTAAATAAAAACAAAACAACACAAAAAATAAAACAGAGAAGAGGCTTATCGTGCAGCCCACTTACCTGGCCGGCCCACTGGCCCGGTGCCAGTCATCCCTCTCCTCAGGACAGAAGGACGCCGCGCGTGTGGCCGGCACGCGCGAGCATGTGCCCGGACATCTCCTCTCTGCCTGCTTGCGCCCGGCCTCCCCTGAGATGCCATGAGACCCCCTAGAGCCGTCTAGACCCCCTCGCTCTCTCCCTCTCCCCCGTTCCCCTCCTCTGTCTTGCCCTCTCACGCACACCCGAAAGCGCCGTCGCCGCCGCTCGCCACCATCGCAGGCACTGCCTCCCCCTTGACCTTTTGAGCTGACCACGAGGTCCGCCGCTCCGTCCTCGACATACTCACCAAGACTAGCATCACAGGACGCCCTGCATCACCGGCATCTTCCTCGTCTTCAAGCTTCGGCAACGCAGGCCATCACCGTCGATTCTCGGCAACCAGCGCGTCCCCGAGCCCGCAGACGTACTGTACTGTTTCCCTGTGAGATCCTGATCTTCTCCCTTTTCTCGCGCCCTCCATTCCCGTGCCCAGCTGCCTCCCGCCATGGCCGCAAGCTTCTGCCGCCGGCCATGACGCTACCGTGGCTACCTCTAGCAGAGGTCATACCCGAGCACCTCAACGCGTTCCCGGAACTCCCAGGAAGCTAACCCACCCATCGGCATGTCCTGCAGTGCACCGCAACACCGACCCCAAGCTTGAACAAACTCCGCCCCTGCGCTTCTCGCTGTCGGTGTCGTTTCCGTGCACCCCATTCACCGCCGCTTGCTGTGTTGGAAGCGCGCGAGCGTGCGCTTCGCGTAGAGCCCCTCCGTCGCTCGAATGGTCGCCGGAGGAGGAATTCCGACGACTTCCGCCGCGACTGGTCTCGCCGGCGGCCTTAACTCCGGCTAAACACCGGTTAGGCACTAACCAAATGACCCCTGGTTCACTGACACGCGCGCCCGACCCTGCTAATTAACCTAGGATTAGTGCTAATTAAACCGGGATAGTTTAGTTAGTAACTGACACGCAGGACCCAATGGTTAGTTTGACCTGGGCCGCTTCGTTGACCGCAAACGTCAGTGTGATGTCATGCTGACACAGTAAATAATATGCTAGATTTTGTTTAATTCTAAATAACCAGAAAAATCCAGAAAACGATTTGAACTTCAAAAAAATCATAGAGAATAATCTATAGCTCAGAATGAAATAATTTATATATGAAAAATGATCAGAAAAAATCAATCTATCCATCTATACCATTTTCATGCATGTTAGAACAACTTATAGCTACTGAATTGGACAAATCAAATGAATGACATCTGAATGATCACATATGGAGTTTGAATTTGAATTTAGTGTTCAAACCAACTTCATTTAAATCATTGCTAGCTGCATTAGCTCAAATCACATCATATTGCCATGTCACATTGATGTATCATATTTTTGCATTGCATTGATTGTGCTCCCTCTTGTTTGCCAGTGATTGTTCCCCCTCAGTAGACGTATGTTCCGACGATGAGTTCGATGACACCGATGAAAAGCTATATCATCTTCAGAAGTGGCAGGCAAGCAAAACCCCCTTGTTCATTCCGATACAATCCCACTCTCTTGCTTCTGCTCTCTTTTACAGCATTAGGACAACAGCGATTCAACTGTTACATGCTGCGGTAGTTGAACCCCTTTCCTCTGCGTGACCTGTCATTGCCATAGTAAATGGATGACACCCACTAGCATGAGTAGGAGTTGTTTGAGCCCTGATGTGCCTACTCATTTATGCTTGTTGTCATGCCTGCAACTGCTTAGAGTTGAGTCAGGTCTGATTCATCGGGGATGAATTGGAATGTGGTGAACATGTCCTACTATTGAGAGCTAAGTGTGTGAACACGATTTGGTAAAGGTAGCGGTGAGAGGCCATGTAGGAGTACATGGTGGGTTGTCTCATTGAAACCGTCCTCAGGAACTGAGTTCTGTGTTTGTGATCTATGAACAGTTACTACCACACATTGGGTTCCGGTAACTCGACCCCTCTCGGCTTATTAATCGCCTCGATCTCTGTCCAGGAGTTGCAACTAGTTTCTGGTGTTTGTAGGATATTTGTTGGGGGTCGTGTGTAGCGCTGACCCTAGGGGTGGGCTATGATGCGGTAGAGACACGAGGCACGGTGTACCGAGACACCCGTTTGGTGCCTCGGGAACCCTACCCTCAACGTTTGGGGCCGTGAGCGAAACCCCGGCCGGATCTCCTTGCGGATGGAACCCGAATAGGTGATAAACCTGGACTAGAGACTTGTGTGGTTAGTCATGTCGTGGCCGACTCCCTCGCCAGGCTTCCGCTTGAGGGTTGACGAGATACACGACGTGTACATGGTGGTAAGTGGCAAGAGGGTGTGTGAAGAAGTACACCCCTACAGGGTTATAAATGATCTATTCGAATAGCCGCGTCCGCGGTAAAGGACTTATGGGTTGCCTATACAGTTCATAGACAAGTGAAAGTGGATACACTAAAATGTGCAAGATAAGCATGAGTGCTATGGACGGCGTTCTCATAGGGAGACGGGAGCAGATCCATAGTGGTGTATTGATCGATGAATATGTGGACTCGTGTGCGCCACCTCAAAAGAGTTACTTACAGTCGTAGTTCAGGGTAGCCACAGTCAAAGCTGGCTTGCTGCAGTTAAACTCCACCACCCCCTTTGTTGATACTGATGCATATGTAGCTAGTTCTGATGTAAGTCTTGCCGGGTACATTTGTACTCATGTTTGCTTAATTTAAATTTTTGCAGAGAGACTTCAGTCTCACTAGTAGTTCCGCGTGGACTTCGATGTTTAGCTTGTTACCTCGGCTACGATCTTGTACCCTTGGGAGGATCTTGTAGATAGTCAGGCTTCTCAGCCTGTTTCATTTGTAGTTGTCTGTACTCAGACAAGTTAAGCTTCCACATGTGCTTATTGCTTGTATGACTTGAATGCTGGGTCATCAGACCCATGTTTGTAATATCTCGCTCCTCAGAGCCTAATGAATAAATACTTTGAGTCATAGAGTTTTGTTGTGATGCCATGTTGTATTTGCACATATCGAGCATATTGTGTGTAGGTTATTGAAATGCTTGGTAGGTGTGGGATCCGACAACCTAGTTGTTTATTCTTAGTAGCCTCTCTTACCAGGAAATGTCTCCTAGTGCTTCCATTGAGCCATGGTAGCTTGCTACTGCTCCGGAACACTTAGGCTGGCCAGCATGTGTCCTTCTTCGTTCCTGTGTCTGTCCCTTCGGGGGAATGTCACACGTTGTTCCTTTAAGTCCTCTTAGCTTGCTAAGACTTGGGTTCATACGTTGATGACCGACACGTTCGTTGTTGGGTCATGTATGCTTGTCCCTGTAAGTTAGTGCCACTTTGGATTCACGACTAGTCATGTCGACCCGGGTTCTTTGTCATATGGATGCTAGCGATACTATCATATACGTGAGCCAAAAGGCGCAAACGGTCCCGGGCCAGGTTAGGTGGCACCCTTGGGAATACCGTGCGTGAAGCCGCAAAGTGATATAATGTGTTACATGCTAGGTCGGTGTGACTTAGGATCGGGGTCCTGACATAGCGTATCATTGCACCTTACAAGGTTTAAAAGAGAGGAGTGATGTTCCTTTGATCTTGATCTGTAATCTAGTTCTGTGCTGGACTTGCCTATAGAACGTTCTAATTTCCTGTTTGTCTGTTCTCAGTTGTTTTGTTATATGAATGATGTCATACTATGCTTACCGTTTTATAAATTTTGTCTCTTAATTCTTAGCTGTCAATACAATGTGAAGAAATAGACAATACATTAGCCATGGTACATGGTCATATGTTTGAAACCTGGTTTTATTATGTACTTTGCAGTAAAATACAACTATTATTTTACACGAGTTCACTAGAATAAGTTCTATATATAGACCAAAGCTATTTTGTTTGGTTTTGCTGCCTCCTTAATATCTTCTGTTCTGGTACTACTATTGTAAAAAAACTCAACTTTTCAGCAAGCTATGGAACAAATGGTGGAACAGTCACCTTTTGAAGGTGACGAGGCAATGATACGTCTCCTACATATCTATAAGTTTTGATTATTCCATGCTGTTATATTATCAATCTTGGTTGTTTTATAATCATTTTATAGTCATTTTATATCATTTTTTGGTACTAACCTATTGACATAGTGCCAAGTGCCAGTTGCTGTTTTCAGCATGGTTTTTATATCGCAGGAAATCAATACCAAACGGAGTCCAAATGCAACGAAACTTCACGGAGATTTTTTATGGACCATAAGACACCCAATGGGCCAAGGCAGCACCTGGGGGGGTGCTCCGATGGGAGCACAACTCACCAGGGCACACCAGGAGGCCCAGGCGCGCCCTGGTGGGTTGTGCCCACCTCGGGTGCCCCCCAGACTTCCTCTTTGCTCTATAAATACCCAAATATTCCAGAAACCCTAGGGCAGTCGACGAAAATCAATTCCAGCCGCTGTAGAGTCCAGAACCACCAGATCCAATCTAGACACCATCACGGAGGGGTTCACCACTTCCATTGGTGCCTCTCCGATGATGCGTGAGTAGTTCTTTGTAGACCTTCGGGTCCGTAGTTAGTAGCTAGATGGCTTCCTCTCTCTCGCTTGATTCTCAATACAATGGTCTCTTGGAGATCCATATGATGTAACTCTTTTTGCGGTGTGTTTGTTGGGATCGGATGAACTTTGATTTTATGATCAGATCTGTCTTTTTGTATCCATGAAAGTTATTTGAGTTTCTTTGATCTCTTATATGCATGATTGCTTATAGCCTCGTATTTCTTCTCCGATATTGGGGTTTTGTTTGGCCAACTTGATCTATTTATCTTGCAGTGGGAAGAGCTGCTTTGTAGTGGGTTCGATCTTACGGTGCTTGATCCCAGTGACAGAAGAGGAACCAACCCGTATGTATCGCTGCTACTAAGGATAAAGCGTTGGGGTCTATATCTATACATAGATAGATCTTGTCTACATCATGTCATCGTTCTTATTGCATTACTCCGTTTCCCCATGAACTTAATACACTAGATGCATGCTGGATAGCGGTCGATGTGTGGAGTAATAGTAGTAGATGCAGGAAGGAATCGATCTACTAATCTTGGACGTGATGCCTATATAATGATCATTGCCTGGATATCGTCATGATTATTTGAAGTTCTATCAATTTCCCAACAGTAATTTGTTTACCCACCGTTTGCTATTTTTCTTGAGAGAAGCCACTAGTGAAACCTACGGCCCCCGGGTCTCTTTCTCAAATTATTTGCCTTTGCGATCTATTTTAGTTTGCTTTTATTTTCAGATCTATTAAACCAAAAATACAAAAATACCTTGCTGCAATTTATTCTTATTTATTTTATTTGGCATTCGATCTATCAATCTATTCCAATTTATTGACGTCCGTTTGTCTATCTTGGAGCGCCGCTACCCGAAAGGGATTGACAACCCCTTTTACGCGTCGGGTTGCGAGTATTTGTTATTTGTGTGCAGGGGCTGTTTACGTTGTGTTGCTTGGTTCTCCTACTGGTTTGATAACCTTGGTCTCATAACTGAGGGAAATACCTACCGCCACTGTGCTGCATCATCCCTTCCTCTTTGGGAAAATACCGACGTAGCTTCAAGCCGCATCAAAAGGAATTTATGGCGCGTTGTCGGGGAGGATCTTCAACGTATACCAGGTTCCTAATCACAAATCTCATCTCCTCATAATTTACATTATTTGCCATTTGCCTCTCATTTTCCTCTCCCCCACTTCACAAAAATTTGCCGTTTTATTCGCCCTCTTTTTCGTTTGCCGTTTTCTTGCGAGATCTCATGTTGGATTATGTTGCCATGTGTCTTCTATTTGCTTGCATCTTCGCTTGCTAAAAATCAATTGTTATGGATCCTCATCCACTTGCTAATCTTTTTAAAAGATCCAATCATGATGAACCAATTGCTAGTGAGTTGAGTGCACTTGATTACCTTTATGAAGTTTTGCTTGAGATTCGTGAATGTGAAAATTGTGATGAAGAAATTTATGAAGTGATTCATGATAGCTCCTTGAATGAAAAGCATGATTGCAATGACTTTACTATAAATTCTATTAATGTCAATTGTGCTAATAATATGCAAAACCCCAAGCTTGGGGGTGCTAATTTTGCTATGTCCAATACCTGTTGCAATGATCATGATTGGGGTGATTCTTCTTATGATCTTGAAAATTTAGTTAAGCCTCATGATAAATATGTTTGCAATAATATTGAAAGTGGGTTTGGAAGAGTGTCAACTTTAGGTAAAAATAATCCCACATATTTGGAGAGTGTTCAATCTTATGAATTTTTTGATAAAAGTGGGCTTGGAGGGTCATGGCTTTATTTGATGATAATCCCACTATATTGGAAGAGTGTCAACTTTGCATGCATGTGGATCATGAAGATAATATTTTATGTGGTAGTTATATTGTTGAATTTGATTATCATCCTACATGTAATTATTATGAGAGAGGAAAACATGGTTGTAGAAATCTTCATGTTACTAAATTACCTCTCGTTATGTTCAGATCGTCAATGTTTTATTCCTCTTCTTTGTATATGTTAGATGTTTCTTGTCTTGATAATTTGTTTGCTTATAAAATTCCTATGCATAGGAAGTATGTTAGACTTAAATGTGTTTGTCATATGTTTCATGATGTTCTCTTTGCGTTTCAATTCTTATCTTTCGTGTGAGCATCGTTGAAATCTTATGCCTAGCTAAGGGCGTAAAACGATAGCGCTCGTTGGGAGGCAACCCAATGAATAAAATTTATTTTTGCTTTTTGCTTGCTGTTCTCGAGTGTTAGAACAATTATGCTTCTGTTATGATTGTGTTTTTGTGTGTTTTAGTTAGTGTTTTCCAAGTAAAGCCTTTAGGATCTTCTTGGGTGATACTTGTTTGATCTTCCTGAAAAACACAAACTTTTGTGCTCATGAAAACAATTCTCATTTTTAACCAAAGCGTGATAAAATACCAATTCTTTTTACAGAAGATTAATATACAAATTTCTCAGGTTTTACTTATTTCTCAAGATTTTTGGAGTTTCAGAAGTATTCAAAATATCCAGATTGCTCTAGACTGTTCTGTTTTTGACAGATTCGGTTTTCTTTGCGTTGTGTGCTTGTTTTGATGGCTATATTGTTTCTTTGATGAGTTTTTGCCATAGAAAAGTTGGAATACAGTAGATATAATGCAAGAACAAAATATGAATTGGTTCGCTACAGTACTTATAATAGTGATTTGCTTTCTTATACTAACGGATCTCACGAAGGTTTTGTTGAGTTTTGTGTGATTGAAGTTTTCAAGTTTTGGGTTATCTTACGATGGATGAAGTGTAACGCCCACGATGCGGCTATATCTCCCACGTGTCGAGGCACGACTTAGAGGCATAACCGCATAGTGGTTTTGTCGCAAGAAGGGTCATCTTCACACAATCCCATGTAATGAACAAGAATGGGATAAAGAGTTGGCTTACAATCGCCACTTCACACAAAACATAAATATCATCATACATCATCCAAAATACAATCATATAGACCGACTACGGTCAAAATCCAGATGAAAATAAGACAACCCCAAATGCTAGATCCCCGATCGTCCCAACTGGGCTCCACTACTGATCATCAGGAAAAGACACATAGTAACGACCACGTTCCTCGTCGAACTCCCACTTGAGATCGACGCCATCATCTGCACTGGCATCGTCGGCGCCTGCAACTGTTTTGGTAGAATCTGTGAGTCACGGGGACTCAGCAATCTCACACCCGCGAGATCAAGACTATTTAAGCTTGTAGGAAAGGGAGGTGCAAAGAGGTGGAGCTGCAGCGGCAAAAGCATATATGGTGGCTAACTTGCGCAAATGAGAGCGAGAAGAGAAGCAATGGAACGGACGTCATCTAGCAATGACCAAGAAGTGATCCTGAACACCTACTTACGTCATACATAACACATATCGTGTTCACTTCCCGGACTCTGCCGAGAAGAGACCATCACGACTACTCACGCAGTTGATGTATTTTACTTGGGTCATGTGACAAGTTATCTACAACCGGACATTAACAAATTCCCATCTGCCTCATATCCGCGGGCACGGCTTTCGAAAGATAATACCCTGCAGGGGTGTCCCAACTTAGCCCATCATAAGCTCTCACGGTCAACGAAGGATAAACCTTCTCCCGGAAAGACCCGATCAGTCTCGGAATCCCGGTTTACAAGACATCTCGACAATGGTAAAACAAGACCAGCAAAGCCGCCCGAATGTGCCGACAAATCCCGATAGGAGCTGCACATATCTCGTTCTCAGGGCACACCGGATAACTCAAGCTACGAGTAAAACCAGACCTCGAGTTTCCCCGAGGTGGCCCCGCAGGCTGCTCGGTTTGGACCAACACTCGAAGGAGCACTGGCCCGGGGGGGTTAAAATAAGATGACCCTCGGGCTCGCGAAAACCCGGGGGAAAAGGCTTAGGTAGCAAATGGTAAAACCAAAGTTGGGCCTTGCTGGAGGAGTTTTATTCAAGGCGAACTGTCAAGGGGGTCCCATAAATCACCCGACCGCGTAAGGAACGCAAACTCAAGGAACATAATCCCAGTATAACACTAACTAGGGCGGCAAGAGTGGAACAAAACATCAGGCATAAGGCCGAGCCTTCCACCCTTTACCAAATATATAGATGCATTAATTAAATAAGAGATATTGTGATATCCCAACATATCCACGTTCCGATATGGAACAAACTTCAACTTCACCTGCAACTAGCAGCGCTATAAGAAGGGCTGAGCAAAAGCGGTAACTTAGCCAAACAACGGTTTGCTAGGAGAGGATGGTTAGAGGCTGACATGGCTAAAATGGGAGACATGATATAGCAAGTGATAGGTAGCGAGCATGGCAATAGAGCGAACAACTAGCATAGCAAAGATAGAAGTGATTTCGAGGGGTGGTCATCTTGCCTGCGAGGTTCTCAGAGTTGTCGAAAGCTTGATCCTCGTAAGCGTACTCGACAGGTTCCTCGTTCACGAACTCGTCTCCCGGATCTACCCAAGACAAGAACACAAACAAACGGAACCACAATCAACAACGAGAAATGCACAAGCAACATGATGCAAAACATGTATGATATGCAAGATATGATATGCGAAGCATATGCGTGCTCCGGAAGGAAAAATATGAACATGGCAGTAACTTGGCAAATCAAGTATGCCCTGGAAAGATGAGATGATTTCGGTCGAAATCGATATAAAGATCACCGGAATCGGATGCACGGTTTGCAAATGGCAAGCAAAACAAGAATGACACTAATCTGCGATAAACAGCAAGATAGCACTTAAAATGCAACAAACAACAATGCTACAGCACCCCAACATAACAATAATGCACATGGTAGTAATCTACAGGAGATGCTTGACAAAAGATGAACACTGAGCTACGGCTAGTTCACAACATATCAAGCTCAAACAAGCATGGCAAAATTGCAAGGGATTACAGGTTCACCGACTTGGTGAAAAACTGGACATGGCAGAAAACAGCATCAGGTAGCTATGTTCAGAGCACAAAATCAACATGCTACAGGAACTTAACATAGCAAAACAAGGCATGTCAGTGTTCTACTATGTGCGCATGACAAAAGTCCCTTACTGACCATAAGCCAAAAAGGACCAGAAGATATGATGGCAAGCATGTAAACATAGCAAGTTTTGTTATCCGGTTTCAGACTTAGCAGAAAACAGAGCATGGCAGAAATATTAATATGTAGGCCTCTTTGTGAGCTTGATGCACTCACTACAGAGCAATGCATGACAAACCAAGCATATCTACGGCAAGATGGCATATTTATGAATCTATCCATGGCAAGAACAATTGCATAGCATGTATGGATCAACTACAATAAGCTTGGCAAAAATGCATATCATGTTAAGAATCTGCCAGAAATATTTTATAGCAAACGTAGAGCAAGATTGAGTCATGCTATGGCACTCCATAATTGCAAACAATTGCAGGAATGGATCAATTACAACTATATATACAAAACATCCTTACTGAACATCTCCAAAATATGCATGGATCTCTCCGTAGCATCAAGTTTACATGGCAACAAAATTACAGCAGACAAGGACTTGGAGAAATCACTAAGTCCCTGAAATCAGAAATATTACGGGGCCTATTTTGCATGCTTGTGCTAGTCACCACAGAGATCACAAAAATACATGGACTACACCACTGGAAAGATGGCATAGCATACTTCAAAACACATGTAGAGCTCATGCCCATAAGATGCACAGAATTAATGATACAAAAATGACAAATCTCCAAGTTCTGATAAGAACCAGAGAATAACAGCAACTAGCCCTCTTCCAACAGAGATTTGGGCATCAAGATCACCTCTAATGAACATGGTTCAATTGAACAAAATGAAGAGCATCACGAGGCGAACAATTTGACATATTTTACGCGTGAATCGGAGCTACATGCAAGAAGTTATCGCATCTCGAACAGGAGCACATGCTGAAGATTACTGGGGACTTGGAAGAAATTTGAGGGGGATTCGAGAGAAAAGTCAACGGGGTCCCATACCAGATCCCGATCGCACGAGCTACAGGAGCTCGCTGGCTCGACACGGGTCGGGAGGGAAGAGGAGGCGGGCGCCGGCGGAGGTGAGGGAGGCCGGAGGCGGCGGGGCACGGCGCCGGCGGCGGAGATGGCGGGGCCGGCCGGCGGCGATGGCGGCGGCGGCGGGGCCGGCCGTCGATGGCGGCGCGCGGCGGCAGCGGCGCGGGCGGGC